>NW_025317465.1:0-92276 GCF_018873765.1 Telopea speciosissima
TAGCCACCTATTAGCAGATCAATATTAGCCAAGTCGATCATAGTTGGCAAGGTGTCGCCTAGGCGACACCTTAGGCGTCCGTGCGCCTTAGTTGCCTAGGACGCCTTGGGTCGCCGAGACGTCGTGACAACTATGCTGCTCGCTTTGAAGCTGGTGCTGGCATGGACAAGGATTATGGATGGTTATCCCATCCGTACAGCTCTATTGAGCTATGAAAATTCTGCCGGAATCCTAAGTTAGAGAAGAAGGAGAAGAAGAAAAAAGAATGGAATGAAGCTAAAACCACTAACTAGTTGCTGAAGGAATAGAGAAAGAAGAAGGAAATTGCTACCGGTCTGTCATTTGGGCAAGCCGATTCTGTACTTGGAAGATAAGAAGAAGAAAAGAAGAAGAAAGGAAGAAGAAGGGAAGTGGAAGGGTATTTAGGGGTTGGCAATTGATGAATTGGTGAAAACAAAAATGAGATTGTATCTTTGAAGTGTTGTACCATTGAGCTTTGCCACTAAACAGAGGGTTTGATCTGGGTTACAACAAGTTTGTGAAGATTTTGATTTTTGAAAAAGTGTTAGTTTTGTGGCTGAGTTGAATTACATTGTCAATGAAGGATTAAATTTCAAAATTGGGATTGTGATTGAGTGTTGGAGCTGCTGTATACAAAGAATTGCAGAAGGATTCCAGAATTTCACCGAAATTTCGACCAGTTGTGACATTTTGCCGAAATATCGGCCTATTGTTACAAAGCATAGTTATAAAAGGGTAGAAACTCGTGGGTCTCAGTATAAATTTTGACCGAGACCTCACTAGAGTGCTCTTTTTGCTCCCATTTCGACTCCAAAGGCTAGTTTTTGCTATTTTGAGGTTCATTGTTCGAATTTTCATCCCATCAGCGCCGGAAATACTTGGGAAACACTGCATTGAAGCTTCTTCTCTAGATATTTAAAGCCTTCTCCCAGTCAGTGCAGTCACAGGAACGTACTGGATCGTCTTTTGTGGACGACATCTTCTCATACCCTGGCTACCCAACCCACCAAACGTACATACTGCTAGCGGCATCATATCACAGTGGATCAGTGGATAGTCGTGGTTCTTCACAGTTTGGTGACCCATATCCTAGGATAGGTTACCTTCAGTATGTTAATGATGCAATTTACATGGCAACTGTGGAGGATTATACTCGTTTCTTCTCCCAGACTATGACGTGGCATTCATATGTTCTTCAGTCAGAGAACAATGCACGTCGACTCCAGCAGACCATGAGTGGGATCGATCCCGGAAGGCGCAACAGTTATTACTAGTAGACAGTTGTATTGGGATTTCCAAAAGTGTATGTGTATTGACTATTGTAATTGTGGCTATGTACTTAATTCTATGATTATGACTTTACGAGTTTAAAGGCTACCATTGACTTTATCTTTGTATGATTCACTTGTTTAAATTGCTTAATATATTTTCTAGTACTTAGGCAATGTATATTTAACTATTTATACAATTGGATCCAACCATATACTGTCAATCAAGGGTGCAAATCCAAAACACCACTTTGAGTGACTATTTTTTGCAGTATGTACATTTAAATCTGTTAATATGGCTTAAAATAGAGTTTCCATGAAGTATCAGGCATAGTTGTCAAGGCGTCACCTAAGCGTCCAGGCGCCTTTCTCTTGCCTTGATTTCTGTTGTCGACTTGGTTGCCTAGGCAGCTCCTTGTCGGCTTGGTTTTTAAGCCCCTCAACAGTCTTGGTTCGTCTAGGTGCCTTGACAGCTATGGTATCAAGCCTTAATTTGGCCTAAATCCACCGAAATGACCTACCGAAATTGGGCCTGAATAATACCGAATTTCGGCGAAATTTCGGTATCACGGCCATTTTGGTCAGGCCGAAATGGCCTGCCGGGACGATTTTAAACTATGATTCAGACACAAGTTAGATTATTTTGGATATGTTTTATGACGCTGTTAGTACACGAATTAGAGAGTGTATAGAGGTGATTTGTATCTTTATTAAAGTGTTTAATAGGCCCTTAGAGGAAGGGCAGAATCGGGTTGTTACCCTGCTGAAACAGAGGAGTCGAGCAGGGGTGGAACTGGGCTGAAAACCCTGGATCCAGAGAGAAAATGTAGATTATGAAGGGCTTTTTTGGGGTTTCTGTTTAGGACTTTTAGGACAGACCTTGTATCATTTTGATAGCTTATTAATGTACCTATTATATTCTACTTTTATAGGTTTTGGGTAACTGTTTAGGTTCTGTAATCTTCGAGGAACAAGTGTTATTCGGTCAAATCACACTTTTTTCTTGGATCAAGGTGAGAGAAATCATGATTATGTGTCTCATTGAAGTGCATGCATGCTATGTGAAAGAAATAAATAAATGATGTATGATATGATTAGTATCATTAAGTTTCATGTAATTTAAATGCTCGACTCGACAGTACATGAATGTTCAATGTTGTGTGCCATGTAGTGTTCATATGAATGATACAATGTTAATGACTAATGACTATGGAATGAAATCTGATATGAGTTATGTGATGAATAATTTAATGAAATGATTTTATTTATCATGTCTTGTAAAAGTGAAGTATGAAAACAGAAAGAAAGAAAAAATGTAAATGGATGTAAAGAGAAATATGTATGCTTGGTTAAAGTAATTGTGTTAAATACCCATGTGGCTACCACCCCTTTCCAGTAGAGGGTTATGTACTGGATGAGGGTTTTGAAAGAGAAAGAGAATAGACAAGGGGTCCTCCCCCAGGGCTATGGACACATGGGAGTAGAGCGCGACTATTATGATGTTTATTAGATGAGGGGTCCTCCCCCAGGGCTACAACCAGGATCGCTATAGAAATTAGTAGAATCAGGTTTTGGACAGAATTAGTTGATTTTAAGAACAAAGAGAATGAGGAAATATCACACCTGGTAAAAGCAGATCAGAATTCAGAAGAAAAAGGAGGGAGATCAGATCTGGAATATCAATCTCGTATGCAAACCTCAACAGCACCAAAACTCTTAAGAATAATCAAAATTCTATAGTCAAATCATGTATAACTGATGAGGGGTATGTATATATATTATAAGGACTCTTAAATGTTTGGTCAAATCATGTATAACTGATGAGGGGTAGTCAAATCATATATATATATATATAGCTTCTTGAAATTCCTAATTAGACTCGTACAAGGACTCTTAATCATTCTCACAAACCGACTTAAGTAAGGAGACTCAAAACCGAAGTCTAACTATCTGATAAGTATCTTACTCTAATTAAAACTCTTAACCACTAATCCCGTGTACTGACCGTACCCCCAATTTTATGGGTTCATAATATATATATGTAATGATGGTTTAAAGTATTGGCCCGTATCGTATCGGCCGATACGTATCGGTATCGGTCGGTATCGATACAATACTGACCGATACATCTCTTTTTTTTTAATTAAATGTATCGAGTATCGGTTGTATTGTACTGTATTGGCTGATACATCTCGATACGATACGATCGATATCTTGTGGCTGAATTGCATTCTACACTTCAAACTGCAAGCATTTCTTCATCTTCAATGGCAACTGAATGCCCTTCGCGTTATTCTTTCTAACCTTCCCTTCCTTCCTGACTTTCCTAACCTTGCCTGATCCAACAGCCCTTCCAAGCTGCTGATTCAAATAGGGCAACTCAGAATCACCAACCAAGTCAGAAACTCAATCCTAAACTTTGGAATGGAAGATAGCAGAAGGTGGGTTCTTTGGATGTACATAGTCGATGAATATGACATTAATACGTATTGAGATGTATCAGCCGATACGGTTTGATACACATTTGTTTGCAAGAAATAAATAACCGCAAGCGTACGGATCAATCGTAGCTACGGGTCGAGCTCAAGGAGATGTACGCCACTCTATTTTACTCACTTTAAAGCAATGCAAAGTGAACCAAATTAATTAAAGTATTGGATTAAACTAACGTATCCTAACTCACAAGCATCTATCGAAATTACACATCTAAGGAATTGAGTTGGCGTCCTAACACATAAACATCTAACCTATCAATACTAACGCGGATTTGAAGGAATAAATTGCAGCCACACATCACAACCAAAAAAAAAAAAAAAAAAAACAACAGAAGAATGAGACTAAGAGATTAGAGAGGTAAAACCCAAAGGTGCTTGAACCGGACTGAAATTGCTTCTCTACCACATTTGAAATGGCGCTACCAAATCTGAAATTAAAACAAAAATAATTAAATTAAAATCCTAACATAATGCATGGCATGATAGTAATGGTGAATAAAAAAAAAAAATTGCATAAGCATGGAAGAGTTAGAGAGGTAGAGAATGAGAATGAAAATAAAAGTGGAAAAATTAAGGTCCTACTAGAATGGATGGAATTGAGAGAATGAGAATACTAATAAAATAAAAATAATAGAAGAAAAAAGAGGTAGAGAATAAGAAGAAATTAGAAACTAGAAGAATTAAGAGGTTATGAAAAAGAAGAAAATAAAAATAAAAATAAAAATAAGAACTAATACTCCCTTCTACCAAAGTTGAAAGTGCATAAATTAATTAGGCTTTGCATGAATGAAATTGAAGAAGCTTGAACAACTTTTTTTTTTTGGTGAATAAAAAATTGTATTACCAAAAGGAAAAGGGACAAGAAGGGGGGGGGGAATAAACAAGGGGGAAGAGAGGAAGGGGGGGGGGGGAGAGCAAACCCGCTAGCGGGTTCTCAATAATGAGACATCTAAACCCTAGGAAACAACAATATGCTTGTTCCTTGGGGTGTCCGGGACGGCCTTCAAAGGCAAAACACTAAGCTTGGAGGAGACATCAAAGAAGATGGCTTTCTAAATCAAGTTGAACGAGCGAGAGTTGGAGGTCCATCTTCTAAGGTTCCTTTCCATCCAAATGTGATAAAGAGTTGCACCAAAAACAAGTCGCCCAATAGTGTCGCAAATGGTTTGCCCAGAAAAGCTCGTGTCCAACCAAAGCCACTCTCTGGCAAAGGGAAGAGGTCTCCTAATGCGAGGCCAAATGAAGGTAAGGGCTTTTTTCTAAATGGTAGGAAGAGAAGGGGCAGTCAAAAAATAGGTGATCTATGTCTTCATGTCCGGTCCAACAAAGGATACAGGAGGGGGAGACTAGGATTTTTCTTTGAAGAAGGAAGGCTTGGGTTGGGAGGCAAAGTTTGAGGGCTCTCCAGGCTAGAAAGCTATGTCTGGGGATGTGGCCTTTGAACCAGCTAAGTCTATGCCAAATGACATGAGGGGCATGGGGTCTAGCTAGGTTCCAGGCTGATTTGGAGGAGAAGAGGTCATTTGTGGAGGGAAGCCAGATGGTCTTGTCCACATGGATAGGGGGGGGATAGGGGGGGGATGGGGGGGAGGGGAGGGAGAGAGTCCCAGAACCGGGAGAAGGAGGGGGGGGGAGGGGTCCAAGTACCATGGGCAATGATGACTGAGAGAGGGGCGGGCTTGGGAATGCCAGTGGAGTAGACAGCTCTCGCTCCAAAAAGATTATGTAGGACACCGTTGGGATGCCAAGGGTTGGGCCAAAGGGAGGTAGAGGACCTGTCAGATATAGAGGAGGAGGTGGCGCTAAGGGCCAAAGGGCGCAGAAGAAGAATCTTGCGCCAGACCCAGGAGGAATCAGCAGGGGTGGTAGCAGTCCGGATGGAGTCCTGTTTGAGGAGGTAGGAGTATACCCAATTAACCCAAATGGAATCATGCTTTGAAGAGATTTTCCAAATCAACTTCAGAATACCTGCAGTGTTAGAGTCGCGGATACGACGGATTCCAAGGCCTTCTTCGAATTTGGGGAGACAGATGGATTTCCAGCTGATGGGGTGAAGGAAATGAGAGGTTTCCTTACCTTTCCAGAGAAAAGCACAGAAAAGGGATTCCATGGCCTTGATGGTGGATTTTGGAAGACCAAAGATGCCGGTCCAGTAAATGTAGGAAGATTGGAGGACCGAGTGGATACATTCCAATCTACCTGCATAGGAGAGAAAACGGCCTTTCCAAAGTTGGAGACGCTTCCGGATATTGTCCAACATGGGGGTGCAATGGTGGCTTGAGAGTCTGGCAGGAATGAGGGGGAGGCCAAGGTATTTTACAGGGAGGGCTCCAATGGAGAAGCCAGTGAGCCGTAAGAGGGTATCCCTGTCAGATTCCGACACACCAGCAAGGAATAGTTTGGATTTAAGGAGGTTGATGTGAAGGCCCGAGAGGGTCTCGAAGAGGTGGAGGGAGTCCATGATGGCCGAGATGGAGGAGGGAGAGGCTTTGGAGAAGATCATAAGATCATCAGCAAAAGCAAGGTGAGAGAGATTGAGGCCTTTTCATTTAGGAATGGGGGAGATGGGATGGATGTCAGTCTTGGCTTGGATACTCCGCGAAAGGACTTCAAGAGCCAAAGAGAAGAGGAAGGGGGATAGGGGGCATCCTTGAGGAATTCCAACTTTGGAGTTAAAGAACCCTGCAGGGGAGCCATTAATAATGACAGAGAAGGAGGGAGAGGAAATGCAGGTAAAGATCCAACGGTTGAAAGGAGGAGGGAAACCCATCTGAGCTAGCACCTCACAGATGAAGTCCCATCTAAGGGAGTCAAAAGCTTTGTGGAGGTCTATCTTCGTGAGGGCAGCGTGGGAGTGAGATTTTCTGTCAAAGCTTCTAACAATTTCAGAGCAGAGAATGATGTTGTCAACAATGTTTCTGCCAGAGATAAAGGCAGATTGATTGGGGCTGACAAGGGAAGGAATGACAAGCCGGATTCTATTTGCCAGGATTTTGGCAATGAACTTGTAGAGGAGGTTGCAAAGAGAGATAGGCCTGAAGTCAGTCAGGGAAGAGGCCCCTTCCTTCTTAGGGATGAGGCAAAGGAAGGTTTGGTTGACCTGCTTGAGTTGCCCGGGGTTGAAAAAGAAGCTGCGGATAGCCTTGATCAGGTCATCCTTCATGTGGTCCCAGCTGCTCAAGAAGAACCCCATGCTATAACCATCAGGGCCAGGGGCTTTGTTGGACTTATAGGAGAAGATGGCCTGGGTTATTTCCTCGTCAGAGGGGATCGCAACAAGAGAGCTAGCCAGGGCCGAAGGGACAAATTTGTTAATAAGATCAGGGGGAAGAGGGGGGAGGGGGAAAGGGGAGGGTTGAAGATGGAGCTGAAGTAAGAGGCAGCTTCACCTTTGATAGCGGGGACAGAGGAGAGGGGGGAGCCGTCACGAGCAAGGAGGAGGGTGATGGAGTTGGTGCAAAGCCTAGCTTTCAGAAAACGGTGAAAGAAAGCCGAAGTGGAATCTCCAAGCTCAAGCCATTTGATATGGGCCTTCTGACAGAGAAAGCTTTCTTTCGAGGAGGCTAGAGAGGAGAGCTCTTTAGAGAGCTTTCTCTCGTCGTCAGCAAGAGAGAGGTTGAGGGGGTCAGCTTGGAGACGGGATTGGACAGAGGCAAGATCAGCCCGACAGGTGGTGACCTTGGAAGTGATGTTGCCAAAGGTGGCAGAGTTCCAAGATTTGAGGGCGGATTTGGTGAGACGTAGCTTTTTGGCAAAAGCAATGAGAGGGAGGGAGGGGCAGTGAACCGTAGAGCTCCCCAAAGAGAGGAAAGTGGGAAGAAAAAGGGAGTGCGAGGTCCACATGTCGAAAAACTTGAAAGGCTTAGGGCCAAAGGAGGTGTAAGGCTGGATGAGGAGATGGCAAGGGCTGTGATCGGAAAGGCCAGGAGGAAGGAAGTTGGAATGAGAGTGGGGGAAGGAGGATAGCCAAGAATCATTGACTAGATGGCGATCCAGTTTGCAAGCAATGCGGTCGGTTCCCCCTCTATGGTTGCTCCATGTGTGCGAGGAGCCAGACCACCTAAGGTCCATAAGGTCAATGCATCGATACAATCATTGAAGGCTTTGACAGAGCTGTAGTGAAGGGGCCGTCCTCCAATCTTTTCAGATTGAAATCTGACCACGTTGAAGTCCCCACCTACCCCCCAAGGAGTAGTCCCAATGCCCGCTTTGATGTGGATCAAATCATCCCAAAGGGCGGTGCGGTCAGCAGCCCGATTAAAGCCATAGACAACCGAGAGAGAGAAGGAAATATTGGAATTGGGGAGAGAGAGGAGAAGGTGAAGAATCTGGGGGGAAGAGTGGGAGATGGAGATGTTGATTTTCAGAGGGTCCCAACGAATCCAAATCCTACCATTAGGGGAATGGTTATAATTAGAGAGAAAGGACCAAGAGGGGGCGATGGAGGTAGCAATGCGAGAGGCATTCTCCTGCAGAACTCTAGTCTCTAAGAGGGCGCAAAAATTGGAGTGAGAGCTCTTGATAATGGCTTTAATTTCTTGGTGCTTGGCCAAGGAATTAAGCCCCCTAACATTCCATACGAACCCAGCAGACATGGGGAAACTAGAGAGGGAGGGGCGTCAAAGAGCGGGGTGGAACGCTCTTGTATCTCCTACGGAAGTACAAGATAGTAGGACGGAGGCCGGGTAAGAGAGCAACATTGCCACAAGTGCTAGGAAGGCCCAAGAGGGGGGGTGAAGTGGAGGAAGGGGAGGGGAGAGAGGGTGGAAGGGGGGGGAGGGGGATCCCAGCGGACAAGACGGGGAAAGGGGGGAAGGGGGGGGGGGGAGGGGGATCCCAGCTTGAACAACTTGAATAATCCTTGCATGACTTCCTCTTCTAAATCTCCAAGTCTTCTCACAAACTTAGGAAGTTAGATTAGAATGCTTTAAAACTAAACTAGAATTAAGAGATTACAATCATATTGAAGACATTAATTGAAAGTAAAGCTTGCATAAACTATTACAACCATTGAACTAAGCTCATAAAATCAAACAAGAACTAGAGAAATCACAAATTAGAAGGAGAGGAAGACTTAAAGCTAAAAAAACTGAATTAAAATTGCACTAAAAACTGAACTGAAATTGAACTAAAACTAACTAAAACTAAACTAGAACTAACACTCTTACAACCCAAAAGCAAGGGGTATTTATCGGAGGAGAAAAGAAGAGAGAAGAGGTAGGAGAAATATTCCCTTCTCCTTCCTTTACAAATAGAAAGTGGGAGAGATAAAAATCTTAGATACATAAACCTTCTATTTTTCAAAAAGTGGACTTTCTATTTCTATTCTTGTGCTTCCTTTTCTTTGTAGGAGTCTTCTCCAAGTCATGTGATCAAGGCATCTTTAACTTTTCAACTTTCCATGGATGAGAGAATATTTTTCAAAATCAATCTATCCATAGTAAAATTGCTATAATGCTCCTTGGAAATTTGGAGGGGAGAGAGAGTGAGGGTGATGACTAGGATTCCACTCAAGAATAAATAAAATAGCCATTCTGTCCTTCAAAAAACGTGGAGCATGGGGTGCTTATAGAGGCCTCACTATTGCGTTTCGTGCGAAAAATACCTAAAATAGACCCAAATTTCGTCGAATTTGGAATTTGGGAGCCCAAGATATCTCAAGTTGAAGTTGGACTGCTTCCGAGCCTTCCAAATGGAATCTTTCGGCTAACAGAAAAGATAACTTCTGATAATTGTAATATGGCCCCTCGAATCCGAACTTCCGTTTTACTGTCCCCGGTCGATTTTTGATAATTACAAACAAACCCCTGTCATAAAAATTGAAAATAGTGGCATGCCATTTTCGTGCGTGGTTATGGAAACAGCCGTAACTTCTTCGTTTGAACTTGGAATCAAATGCCGTTTGAACCGTTGCGAAGCTGACTCGATGGGTTACGCATCCATACTATTAATACCTCAAAATTATGCTATGGGGCCCACTGTATTCATGTTCAAATTTGATTGATTGGCGTGATTCTTTCAGTGCTCAATCCAAACTTGATTTTCTCTACTCCTGGGCGTTTCCGACTACTGCCAAACACCACTAAATAACTTAAAAATGGCTCCTTAGCATCATGTGCTCCATTTTCACAAGAATTCACTTAAAACCTGAAAACACAAACAAAAACCTCAAGTAGCTTCGTTCCAAGTATAAAAATGCATGCTTTATGACCCTAAGATTTCACACATAAATGTGCTTATCAACATTGATGCATCTTGATACACTCGATACAAAGTTACTTAAGTCCCTTTTTTCTCAGAAACAAGACACAGCAACCACCTGGGCCGAAAAAACACCCAACGAAAACCTAGAAATCTTGCATCTACCTTTGATTTTCACACTTACCTTCTTGGGGCTTCCATTCAACACTTGAAAATGAATCAAGGACTGGAAATAATTCATTTTGCATCATCCAACAAGTTGAAATCAAAGATCCTTCCCCGGAGGCTCTATATGCGATGCCATAGGGAAGCTAGTTTTTGGAGCTACACTTTACCGTATTTGGATGGAGAGAAACCTCCGGAGATGGTCTACCAATTCTAGATCCTTCGACTTGATTTGGAAGTCCATCTCCTCTGACGTTTCTACGAAATCGAGCTTCCTCCCACACAAGCCTTTGTTGGACTCTCCCAGGAATAGGCATATTGTTAGTGCCTGGGACCTTGATTGTACCATTTTACAGCCCCTTCACTAATGGGATTGTGGCTTGTTTCCCCCCCCCCCCCCCCGCCCGCTTTCCCTTGTATTTCTCTCTTGCCCACCTCGGGCTTTCTTTGGTAATTAATTTTTTTATTCACCAAAAAAAAAAAATTGAAGGGGATGTCATAGGAAAATGTATGTTTTTTGAAAAAACTGGATATTTTTGTTCAAATCATGCTTTTTAGTTCATGTTTTTTGCTATAAATCCATGCATTTAGGTAAAACTTAGCTATTAGACGTTTCAAAGTTGAACATTTGCAAGGATTTGAACTGAAATCAATGATTTTTTCAGCCAAAAACGAAAATTGCTTCCATAAAGCTTTTTATTTATTTCTTCCAAAAATAAAATCCGATGCCTTTGGGGAAAATATCTGTAGTACACATAGTTCAGATCTATGAAGTTCAATTTTCATTAAATTTTATCTAATAATCTGTTTTTTTTGGCTATTTTCTAGAATTAAAAAATAATTAAAAAAATGAAAAAGAAAGGTTTTTCTCATCCTTACTCCTTCATTGTAGCTTCGTCAAATCATGTAATGGCTGAAATGCATCACAAACATTAGATTGATGTTATTTTTGTCTTTAATTACTATATTATTTCATTATTTATTTTCTGAAAAATAAAAAAATTGAAAATAATTTTAGAAAATAAAAAAAATGATTCAAATTGGTTTAATATACTTAGATAAATATTTACAATGCATGAAATGGATCATGGGCTTATGTTCAGTCAATGCACAACACCATCATAGTTGCTCCTTTTCTTGAACACCCTTTCAGTCATGAGTTTGATCCACCCTGACATTCTTCATGGCTATCAAGGTTCAAGAACTCGGCGATATTACTCGTTTTTTTCAATTAGCGAGTTGAGATGGGAGGCGAAATACAAAGTGACACGGACTTGGTTGAGATCTTGAACTGAGATCTCGGTTCAATTGAGATGTGGACCAAACCATGTTTAAAAGAGGAATGATCTCGACCGAGACAGTCAAGATCTCTACAGAAACTCGACTGTCTCGGTGAATTAGACAGGGAAACCAGTGGTGAGCTGACTTTTTAGTTTTTGCCACCTTGTTTTGACGGAAAACTTACCGGAGACGTCAATTAGCATCTTACTTGCCAGATTTGTTACAAATCATGTGAGGATGATGACTTGAGTATGAAGACCATGGTTGAAAGTTTTAGAAGCATGAGTATAGATACTACTAGTGAGTGTCAGTCGTAGCAAGCATCTTAGCCTCAGTATGACTATGATTATAGCCAGGAAAGCATTTGTTCGGAATATGGTGACTATGGGCTGCCGCAATCGGTACACTATGGCCATGACTTCGACACTCGGAACACTGGGTCAAGTTTTGTTGATCACCAATTCACAGTCCCAACCCAGCCATACATGCCTGATGGTAGTAGCAGTGGCTCGATCTCATTAGTCCCATCGCAACTGCCTCTTCTATACCGTAGGATAGGGTACCTTCGGATAGTTGATGACAACACTTATCTAGGCTGTGTGGTAGACTACACGGATTTCTTCAGCGACACTTTGATGTGGGAATCTTATGTGGCATACTCTGAGCCTTATTGGCTTCAGAAACATGGCTTGAAAGGATAGAGGTATATCATATGTGTTAAGATTGATGTAAAATACCTTACTTTACATTTATAATGCTTATTTAAGTTATTTTACATTAATTGAATGGTTTTTATGTGTAGAGTAGGGTATTTTAGTACATCGTCGCCTACGAACCTAGGGTCCGAAGTAAACTCCTATTTGGACTTCGTTTTTTGCAAATTTTGATATTGCGATGTTTAAATGGCCTAAAATAGGCCGAGTACCAAGTTTCAGGCCTAAACTAGGTCTAAAACCCACTGAAATGAGCCTTCGAGTTTAAAAAAAAAAAACACCAATTCGCCGAGATCTCGAACTCGGTTTTTTGGCTGGGCGAAACCAGTACCAAAACCGAGTTCTTGAACCATGATGGCTATAGAGTGACTCTACATGTAAGAAATCTCATATTTTATCACAATTTCAATTTAATGCACTTGTCTAGTTATACATTATTCTCCATTTTAGTGTTTATGCATGATACATGTTATATATTGCTTGTTTATATTTGTGTTTTGTGTCCAAAAGTGTATTTCCATGTGTGTTTTGACTATTTTCATGTGTTTCTGCACCGTTCGATGTGTATCTCTGATACGATACATATCTTAAAATCACCCGACCGATACGATACCCGATACTGATACTTTAAACCTTGGTTACAATTATACCCAAGAAAATAAAAAGCCCAACATGTAACATAACCACCTAAAGGTCGATTTCAGCCCATTTACCCCTTGTGGGCCTCCCAAGCTTGCGCCTAGGCCTCTATATGGGATGATATTGATCCAACCAGTCGAATGCAACCTCATCATATTGACTTGGCTAATATTGATCCTGCTAATAGGTGGCTAATATTGTCATCACATCACCCAGGGCATGTCATTTCAGTCGTGCCTTAAAACTAGGAACTCAGAGGTGGTTACATTGGCTAGAGGGAGAGTGGACTTTGTTGCCAAGCAGCACCTTAGGCCACCACCTCCTTTGACTTAAATGTGTGGCTGCTCCTCTTTGAATCTCCATAACTCAAACAAACCATGGCTATCCATCTTTGAACCACTTGGTGCAGTCACACCAAACCAAACCAAATCAGACCACTTAACTCAATGATAATACTGACCTATAAATAGCCACCTCTTGCTTGACTATTCACACCTACTTCACTACTCAGTGTATAATATCATTAATATCATATATAGTTATAATACATATAATAACACCTTAGTGTACCAAATTATTGTAAAATCCTATAATTTGTAATACGTGAAAAATCATAAAATAATGTTTCCTACATTGATATATTATAAAATATCACATTTCACAATAATATATATATTAAATAACAACAACACACCATCTCAATGCAAATATTATTAAAATATTCACACAAAAACATTAGAATATTCATGGACATCTAATATAACAATAAAATAATGATGCTAATATGCTATGCATGCTGGGTGTTATACTCAACTTAACTTTCCAATCTTTTTATATAGATATGTGCACTTATATTCTCCTTCATGTTTGGATGCTGAAGGACTTAAAAGCCTTGAGGCCTTTTCATCATGAGATTATATGGACATAAGATGGTTTGGTTAGGTCCACACATACTATTATGTTGTGATGGAAAATAATTGGATATTTCATAAATAGGCTCCTGTATGATGATTGGATTCTGATCTAACTCAAGCTTGCACCTGTATTTGAAAAGGTGAAAAAGTGCAATTCTCTATTTTATGAATGTCGTATTGATCCTCTTCCAGCAATACTCTAATGCGATCTTAGATTCCTTGAGACTATACGTATGAGTAGTTATTCCTTTCATACACATAGTGAGATGAAATGCTTCCATTTTATTATTTGGTTTAAAATATAAAGATTAATAATAGCTACATCACGGGACTTGAGAGATGTTGCAATATACATGCCACTAGCTTCAACCCTTCCCTCCCCCAAAAGAAGTTTATAAGATTAATAATAGCTACATCACGGGACTTGAGAGACGTTGCAATATACATGCCACCAGCTTCAACCCTTCCCTCCCCCCAAAAGAAGTTTATTTATTGTGAATGTTACTTAAAAATATTTTTCCAATCTTTTTATGATGTGTTTTTGTTTATTCATCTATTAATTTTCAGGTTGAGTTGCGTAGAGCGTATAACTGTGAAATAATGCTTACAAAAATAAAAATGCCTCTGCCAGATATGATTGTGAGTTCATCTTTCATCATATCCTATAAATTGTAGCTATGTTATACTAATTTGAACATATACTAGAGAGTTCATCTTTTACTGTCTTGTAGTTTTCTCTACATTCATGAGCATGGAGTTGTGGAGGGAAGTTTGATTTCATGATTTAGATTATTTCAAACTATGGTTAAAGCCTTTAAGAATATGACTATCTATGTCAATTTCGTCTTATTTTTTGCAGCTTTTTGCACATAATTGGAACACTGATGCCATATGCATGCTTTTGTTCATTTTTTATCATTGAGTTCACTTGACAGAGATGAACATGGTTTATTTTTCACTTCTCTCCTTAGACACCAAAGGAACTTTGATGAACAGTGTAGTTTCCAATATCATCTTGTTGAGAGATTAGAATTAGGAAAAGTGAATGCTTGGATGTCTAAGACAGACCCCAAGCTCTATATTTATAATAATCCAAAACATTACATGGACAGAATTGCCTTTACATACTAGAATGAATAATGAAGAGCAATAAAGAGGTAAAAAGACCAGAATACCCCCCACAGTATTCTGGTGTACATAATTCAACACTCCCCCTCAAGTTGGAGCAACTATGTCAATCATGCCCAACTTGACTAGAATAGGATGGAATAGCTTCCCAGATAATCCCTTGGTGAAAATATCAGCAACCTGATCAGTAGACTTCACAAAGGGAACACAAATCAACCCTTCTTCCAATTTCTCCTTGATGAAAGGTTTATCCACTTCAACATGTTTGGTGTGATCATGCTGTACCGGGTTGTGTGCAATGTTGATTGCAGGTTTGTTGTCACCGTACAACATCATAGGAAGATGAACTGGGACACCAAGGTCTTGTAGCAAGCCTTTCAACCAAAGTAACTCACTAATGCCCTGTGCTATAGCACGAAACTCTGCTTCAGCACTAGAATAAGCAACCACATTTTGCTTCTTGCTACGCCAAATGACAAGATTGCCTCCTACAAAAGAGCAATACCCAGAGATAGACTTCTGATCAGCGAAACTAGCCCAGTCAGCATAAGTATATGCCTCTATCCTTAGGTGACCATTAGGAGACAGAAGAATGCCTTTTCCAGGAGCTGACTTCAAGTAGTGGAGAATCCGAAGAACAACCGCCATATGAGAAGAATAGGGGTCATGCATGAACTGACTCACAATGCTCACAGCAACAGCAATGTCTGGACGTGTATGTGAGAGATAAATTAGCTTCCCTACTAGTCTTTGGTACCGGCCTTTCAACAGGCTCACCTTTCTTTTCTTTGAGATGGATAGTAACCTCCATAGGAGTATCAGACGGGTGACAACCAAACAAACCAGTTTCAACCAACAAGTCTAGGACATACTTCCTTTGGGGGAGAAAGATGCCTTTAGAAGATCTGGCAACTTCAATCCCAAGAAAGTATTGTAGCTTCCCTAGATCTTTAATCTCAAACTCCTGGCCAAGAAACTGCTTCAACCGGTTGATCTCATTACCATCGTTGCTAGTAACCACAATGTCATCCATATAGACTATAAGAACAGTGAGTTTTTTGCCAGCCCTCTTTATAAAGAGTGTGATTGGCATTACTCTGCTTATAGCCCACAGAGATCATGGCCTTGTGAAATCGCTCAAACCATGCTCGAGGTGACTGCTTCAGCCCGTAAAGTGCTCGCTTCAGTTTGCACACTTTTACCTTTATTACTGGCACAATAGAACCCTGGTGGAATATCCATGTACACCTCCTCACCAAGTTCTCCATTTAGGAAGGCATTCTTCACATCCAGCTGTTGTAGATCCCATCCAAGATTGACTGCACAAGATAGCGAAACCCGAACTGTATTCAACTTTGCAACAGGAGCAAAGGCCTCCTGGTAGTCGATCCCATATGTCTGTGTGAAGCCTTTTGCAACTAGACGTGCCTTATATCAATCCACTGACCCATTAGCTTTTTGTTTGACCACAAACACCCACTAACATGCCACTGGTTTGTTGCTGGAGGAAGGGCTACAAGATCCCAAGGATTATTTTTCTTCAAAGCGCTCATTTCTTCCTACATTGCTACCTTCCACTTTCCATCTGTGTAAGCTTCCTGCCAATTTTTAGGAATGGAAATAGAAGAAAGAGAGGACATAAATGCACGAAAAGATGGAGAAAGAGAACTGTAGGAAATAAAACGAGAAATAGCATGTTGGGTGCAAGTTCTAGTACCCTTGCGATGAACAATAGGTAGATCAGAAGGAGAGGTCTTAGTAGGAGAAGGAGGAGGATTTGGTTCCTGAGCCGGCAACTTGATAGGTATTGGTGCCACAGTGGATTGATGCTGCCCTCTTTTGGTACATCCCTTTGTATAGGTGATAATGTTAGAGTTGTCAATTCTCTCTGAAATTCACTGATGGTTTTCTGGACTGGAGTCAACTCCCCCTGACTAGGAACATTACCACCATTATTCCCTACGAGGTCCCCCTATAAAGGATTCCCTTTAGATGAAGGGGTAGCAGCTGATGGAGATGGGGCAGCAATCACTGGAAATGGGGCAGCAGCTAAAGGAGATGGGGCAGCAACTAAAGGAGATGGGGCTGCAAGGGATTGAAGGGGAGATAAAGGGACATCTAATAGAGGAAACACATCTTCACTAGAGCCCTCCTCTTGAAGAGGTGGTGAAGAATAATATGAAAGACCCTCATGAAAAACGACATCCATACTGACTAGAGTATGACGGGAATGTGGATGGTAACACTTATAACCCTTCTGGGTTGGAGAATAACCCAAAAAGATGCACCTCAACCCACGAGGTTCAAGTTTGCCTAGAGATCGTGTATCCCTAGCATAACACACACAACCAAATATCTTGGGGGGAATTACAAAGGAGCAATGCCCATGTAAAATCTCAGTAGGACTCTGGGAGTCTAGGACACGAGAAGGTAACCGGTTAAGGAGATAGGTTGCAGTGAGGGCAACATCCCCCCAATATTGGGACAGAACATGTCGAGCAAACATCAAAGCTCGGGCTAGTTCTAATAAATGGCGGTTCTTTCATTCAGCCACACCATTTTGGGCTGGGTTATCAACACAACTGGTCGGTGAATGATCCTATGATCAGCAATATACTTTTGAAATTGTTTTTCGATATACTCGGTTCCATTATCTCTTCTCAAAATTTTGAGAGTAGCCTGGAAATGAGTTTGAACCATTTTATCAAAATGCTGAAAACATGAAAACACTTAGTTTTTGGTATGCATAAGGTAAACCCATGTGTGTCTAGAGTGACAATCGATAAAGGGAACAAATCAACGATTACCAGAAAGGGAAGTCTTACGATTTAGGCTCTAAACATCAGAATGCACCAAATGGAAAAGTGAAGAACTCCTTTTATTAGAAATGGAATAAGTTGAACGTTTCTGTTTGGCCAGAACACAAGTCTCAGAAAAAAAATCGGTCTTATCACAGTTTTTGACCAAAGTAGGAAATAAAGATGCTAAAATTCCTAATAGAGGATGACCTAGTCTAAAGTGCCACTGGTAAAATTCAGAAGAGACTAAGGAATTCTGATGTGGAGATGGTAATGGGGGTGGAGTGAGACGACCATCATCAAGCGGGTACAAGCCACCATGCACTTTACCCAATCCAATCGTCTTCCCAGTGGCCAGATCTTGAAAAACACACTGGGAAGGAAAAAAATTACTTTGCAATTAAGGTCACGGGTAATACTACTAATAGAAAGAAGGTTAGTAGTAAAATTAGGAATATGCAAAACAGAAGACAAAGGAAGAGAGGAAGTGTAGTTGATGATTCATTTTACAGAGATGGAAGAAAGGGAACCATCAACTACTTTGACTTTGTCTTTCCCAGAAGTGGGAGAATACGATGGAAAAGACTAGAGGACCCGGTCATGTGATCTGGAGCTCCAGAATCAATGATCCAAGGATGGGAAGCTACTGAAGCACAATGACCACTAAATGAAATACCTGACCGAATAAAGTTTGAACCTGAAGGGGTAGGTGAATTGGCAGTAGCTGATGTAGTAGAGGCAGCAGGAGCGGAAGACTCGAGCACACATAGGAATGCCGTAGATCCTCCTGAGATAGGCCAGTGTTAGTAGTAGGGGCTGTAGCAACATACTTAGAGTGATGGGCCTTCTTGTTTGGTTTCTTCTTGGCAGCCCTTTTGGCTTCGAAGTCAGCTGGTTTCCCGTGAAGTTTCCAATAGTTGTCCTTGGTGTTTGAGTTAAAATAAAACCGTAAGCATACGGGTCAATCGTAGCTACGGGTCGAACACGAGGAGATATACGCCACTCTATTTAACTAACTTCAAAGTAATGTAAAGTGAACCAAAATTAATTAAAGCACTAAATTAAACTAACGGATCCTAACTCACAAGCATCTAACCTATCAACTAACGCAAATTGGAAGGAATAAAGGAATAAAAAAAACTTATCAAACTAATGCAAATTGGAAGTAATAAAAACGCAGCCACACATCCACATCCACATAAACAAAATAACCACATAAAAGAAAAATAAAAGAAATAGAGGGAGAAGAAGAAGAAGAAAGAGAGAATGAGATTGAGGAGAGGGAGAATGAGATTGAGAGTTTAGAGAATGCGAACCTAGATGTGCTTGAACCGGATTAATTGAAGAAGCTTGAATGTATACTTGCATGAGCTTACCCTGGCTTCCTCTTCTAAATCTCCAAGTCTTGTCATCAACATAGGAGCTTAGACTAGGAGGCTTTAAACTAGAACTATTACAACCATATTGAAGACATTAAAGCATGAACTAAACCTATTACAACCATTAAACTAGACTTATGAAATCAAAACTAAGAACTAGAAAGCCAAAAATCATAATTTAGAAAGAGAAGAAGAGAAGAAATTGTACTAAGAGAATGAACTCAAAATTGCACTAAAAATAACTTAAAAAAAAACTGAACTGGAGCTAACTTGTTAAAACCCAAAGGGCAAGGAGTATTTATAGGGGGAAGGGAGAAGAGAGAAGAGGGAAGTGGTAGGAGAAATATTCCCTAAGAAAAGAGAATATTCTCTTCTCCTTCCTCCTTTACAATGCTTGAACCCCAAGAAAAAAAAGAAAAAATAGAAAGAGGGGGAGAAGAGAATATTGTTTACATAAACCTTCTATTTTTAGAAAAGTAAATTTCTAATTCTAACTTGTTCTTCCTTTTCTTTGTAGATATCTTCTCCAAGCAATAAGATCCAAGCATCTTTGACTTTTCAACCTTCCATAGATGAGAAAATATCTTTCAAAATAAAGCTATCCCATGTAGACTTCCAAAAATGCCCTTGAAAAGTTGGAGGAGAGGGAGAGAGTAATGACTAGGATTTCCACTCAACAAATGATAAATTCCCAATGTGTCCTCTAAAAATCGTGGGGCATTGGATGCAGCGCAATAAAAATCGTGGACACCTTGTGGGCTTTCAAAACTGTGGAATTTAGTGGCAGTGTGGGTCTCTCCATGTGGGTAGCAGTCCTCTCTCTTCAAGAATGCAAAATTACCGAAACAGCCCTGTACTTGCAGTAGATCTCCACCATTGCTTAGAAATATCTTCTATAATGTCAAAAATGTCCTTGGGCAGTGGTAGAATGACTATGGGCTTGCACAGTTGCATTACAGTTCCTTTCTGACCCATTATCCTTTCTTGGGCTGAAAAGAATAATCAACTGCATGGAGGCTTAAACGGATGCGTACTTGCGTTCCGTCACGTCCATCTTGCTCCAAATTTGGTCCTCTTTACAGCCATGGAAAGAAAAATGATAACTGTACGTGTAAATTGGGACATGCAGCTCCCGATAGTCCAAAATAGCCTAAAACCTGAAAAACACAAGAAAGCACCAAAGTAACTCTGTCCAATGTGGTAAAATGTATGCTATATGCCCTAAGATTTCACACATAAATGTGCTCATCACTTGGTGTGGTATGGCCTATTACAATGCTCATAAGTGACAATGCCCTTGGTAGAACCATCACCAGAAGGGGAAGAACCAACAGTCATAGGAACAGCCGTGGAAGCAGTCTGGAGAGTTGATCTCTTAGTATATGGAGGATGGTGCATGGCAGCCCTGCGGTTCTCTTCAGAGGAGACCAAGACATAGGACTGTGCAAGTGTGGGAAAAGGAGACTAGCCCAACACTTGAACTCTAATCTGATCAAAATCCACATTTAATCCAGCCAAGAGGTCATTAACCCGTATCTTGTCAACATGCTTCTTGTAAGAGGCGATATCACCAGGAGTGGAAGGATGGAAATCAGAAAAATGGTCCAACTGTTGCCAAAGGCTGTGAAGAGTAGCATAGTACTTGGAGACAGTCAATTCCCCCTGAGTGGTATGAAGGATCTTCTTCCGGAGTTCATAAACCTGGGCATCATTGCCAAGCTGTCCATATGTTTCGTTGCAGGCAGACCATATCTGGGCAGCATTATCAAGAAGAAGAAATCCACCCGCAAGGTCTGATTGCATGGAGCCAATCATATAAGACATGAGAATACCATTATTGGAGGTCCACCTGGTCAGAGAAGAGCCAACTTCAGTTGGCATAACAGTAGTGCCATCAATATGGCCAGTAAGCCCACGACTAGTAATGGCAAAGTAGGCAGAGTGAGACCATATCAGGTAATTGCTTTCATCCAGTTTGATAGGATTAGGAAGAAGATCACCAAGTTCATTCCTACTGTACATATCAGCAGCAGAAGTGCCAGTAGAGACTTCAGAGTCACCCATTATGCAGCAGAAAAAAACGAATTGCAGAGATGGGCTGTGGTAATGGGAAACCCAATAAAACTCCAAGATAATGGCTGAAAATTGGAGGGGAGACCTCTTTAAATATAGGAAGAGTTGCCTCAAAAAACCAGCAGCATCTGGCAGAGAAATCCTTGAGATCGACTTTGTAAGGGTTTTGAAAAAAAACCCTGATTTTGGTGAATCGATGGAGGGCTGATTGCAAGCCAAAAAACACTAGAGCGAGCTGAAACTTGGATCGAGTGTGCTTCTATTAGGACTGAAGTACTCCAAAAACCAGCCCCAATGGAAACCTGAAACTCCTAGATCGATATTTGTCAGGGTTTTGAGAAAGCCCTGATTTGATGAAAAGTAATCGATCTAGGAGGTCTTCAATCTTGTTGGAGATAGGAACTGATCCGAAGAAGTAAACACTGCCGCAGTTCTTGAGTCTTCAATGAAGTAGATTGGTCCCTTGGAAAGAAGTGGAAGCAATCCAAAAAAACTGAAGAAGCAAATATCGCTGGCAGCAACTGGGGTTAGAACTTGTTCTATTGATAAAAAAACCTTATCATAGGATGAGGTATAGCAGGGCAGCAACTGGATCTGTCGATCACCTCATCATTGCTGCCCTAGTGGGAGAATGATGGAGAGAGAAGATCAAAATAGAAGAGGGGGGAGGGAAGAAGAGATCGAGAGTGATAGGGAGAAGGGGGGAAATCGAGAATGGAAAAAACTCCCTAATTCAAACCTGCTTTGATACCATGTTGGAACCGCTTCCTCTAAAAGGCCGACCATTTAGGAAAGGGAGGAAACAATATGTATATCATACATGAGCTCTAACACGGCGGACTGTCCAAAGGGGGACACGGGTGGATAAATAATTTTAACACCTGCCCGCTCCCAGGGGGACTCGATACCGTGACCCCTACCTGCGCTGATACCATGTTGAGAGATTAGAATTAGGAAAAATGAATGCTTGGATGTCTAAGACAGACCCCATGCTCTATTTTTATAATAAATTAAAACATTACATGGACAGAATTGCCCTAACATACTAGAATGAATAATGAAGAGCAATAAAGAGGTAAATAAAGAGGTAAAAAGACCAGAATACCCCCACGGTATTCTGGTGTACATAATTCAACACATCTCAACAATTTTCAGAAAGATATTTTGTTTCTGTTCTTAAGGTGGCAAACTGTATATTTTGGGGGGTTTTTTTTTATCAGGGTTTCTCTATGTTTATGTAACAACAATAGTCCTTAATCTTGCCAATATCTCGTAGAGATTTCAAAAAATTCAAGAAACTCGAGCTCCTCGAGACGAGTTTACAACAACAACAACAACCATAGTTGGCAAGGCGACCCTAGGTGGTGAAGAGGTGCCTAAGCGCTTAGGGGACAAGGCGCCCTCAATTGTTATTTTTTATTTGTCCCCTTTTTTAAAATTATTTAGTGTGCTACAATATATATCTTTAGTGTGACGAGGAATGTGATGCTTGAACCAAAGAAGCTTACGCCAAGGAACCAATGAGCCTTTCAAACGAATGAAATTTCAGGCCGCTTTGGAAGAGAAGGAGCTTGAGTTGTTTGACGATCAAGTAACACAGTCACCTCTTGCCACAGGCCTTCTTGGAATGGAAGGGAGCTCATTCCAAATAAGGTTAAGAGAAGGGACAGAGATTTGGGGGTGGGAAGCCCAGCCATCTTGATCAAGGATGTCAGCCACCAAAGAGAGCCTATGGAGACCCGAAGCATAAATGGTTCTCGGTGTGACCGAGTGGAGAAGAAATTCCATTGGGTGCCGGTGATCCAACCAAGGTAAAAAGAGAGACTGTCACCAATTTGGGAGCGAATGACCTTAAGCACCAGGTTCCAGCTAGCATGAATTTGTCGCCAAACCCAAGAAGCATCGGGCAAGGCTGAGGCAGTCCAAATAGAGTCTTGGTGTAGGGCCCCTGAATATATCCAATCAACCCATCTGCTTTTCTTTTTTGAGACAATCTTCCAAATAAGCTTAATGATGCCCGCTGAGTTCACTTCTTTGATTCTTTTAATGCCTGAACCTCCTTCCTTCTTTGGGAGACACATGGCAGCCCAATTTAAGGGATGAAAGAATCGAGAGGAATCATTGCCTTTCCAGAGAAAAAGAAGCCATGAGGGATTCCAAAGACTTGATAATGGATTGAGGGAGACCATAAATCCCAGACCAGTAGATGTATGATGCCTCCAAAACTGATTTGATAAGAACCAACCTGCCTCATTCATGTTTTGTTGCCATGTTTGTTTAAAGATTCCCATCATTATGGGACTGGTTTTGCATTCTGATTATGTGTCTGTTGTTGCATAGAAGTGATATGTTAGTTCAATAAAGACTTAAAAACACATAGCTGGCCAGATGGGGATTCAAATCCTCTCTTAACTTTTTTCAACATTATTATGTTGGGGATTAGAGATTTTTCAAAAACATATTCGGTTAGATCTTTGTAAGTGCATAACTCGGTTCTCATTGACTGGTGCCAGAATGCAGTTTTGGCTTTGGATACGTCAGCTTTAGACATTGACCAAGTTGAGAATCTCATCAAATTTTGTCCTACGAAAGAAGAAATGGAAACACTGAAGGTATGATGTCCATTTTATTTTACATTGCAGATTCTTCTTCTTTGCTTTAGATGTTGTAAGGTTATTGACTTTAATCTTGTAAGATATCATGAATCAAAATCAGAGGTGCTTTATTTGTTGGCTAGTATCTTCAGGCATGATTTACTGCTATAAGTCTATAACTGTTATGCTGCCTTGCATACCCATCAAACCTTCGTGCCAATATTTCTGTGGCATTTAAGAATAACAGACTTAAAACTTGATAAGAAAAGAATGCAATTTCTTGAAGCTTTGCTAGTTTTAATTCTCTTCTGTTCACAAGTATTCTAGATGCATATGCAACAGAATTTTTTTTTTTTGGTTGGAAAGTCGCTCCCTATCATGCTGTGTTATTTTTGACCTTCTTTTGAGATGCCACAATTTCAAAAAGTAATCCACAGTTTTGAATTCAAATGATAAATCCAACCGTGGATTGCAGGGCATGTAAACAGCGGATCAACAAATCAAAATAGAGTTAGAAATCACCAATAGATTGGAAATAACAGCATAGGGAACAAGCCTAGCTTGTGGGAAGAGGATTTCGTAAAGGAAATTCATATATTTATTTCATAAACCAAAAACGTTATTATAGAGAAAAAGAATGCTGCCTGGTCGCTGAGACTGTATTCAAGGAAGAAAAAGAAGAAGGCTGCTGTGCAGTAGCAGGCCACGATTCTACTGGGTTGTTTATGTTAAATTTTAGGGTCATGTAATGAACCAATGAACCGGTTGGTTCAGTTGGTCTATTTTAAGTCATGGTCAAGTCTTGTGGACCAGTTAGTAGTCTAGCTAAGAATATTTCTTTCTATTTTCATTGTAAGTAGTTAGTTTCTATTTTCATAATTAGTATGTGACAAGAATTAGTAGCTCGGGCTTCCCCCCTGCCTTTGTTTGCTGGATTCATGCTTGCATTTCCACCCCTTCCTTCTCTGTTCTGGTCAATGGTTCTCCGGCTGGTTTCTTCCACTCTAAAGTGGGTATCTGCCAAGGCTGTCCGCTCTCCTCCTTCCTCTTCTCTATCGCTTTGGAAGTCTTCTCGTAGCCTTCAATCCAAAACGGATCTCCATCTCATTTCTCCCATTCCTAAATGTAAGCATATCAATCTCACCCATCTCGCTTTTGTAGACGATCTGATGATCTTCTCCAAGGCCTCTCACTCCTCAATCTCTGCTATTATGGATTCCCTCCACCTCATTGAGTCCCTCTCCGGCCTTCGCATCAATCTCCTCAAATCCAAAATCTTCCTCTCTGGTATCTTTGTTCAGGAGAGAGACTCCCTTCTGCATCTGACTGGTTTCTCCATTGGCTCCCTCCCAGTCAAATACCTTGGTCTCCCCCTCATTCCGGCCCGGCTCTCCTAGCACCATTGCACTCCTATGCTGGATAACATCTGCAAGCTCCTCCAGCTCTGGAAAAGAAGACTCCTTTCCTATGCTGGCTGCCTTGTTTGTATCCGCTCAGTCCTCCAAGCTTCTTACATCTATTGGTGTGGGATCTTCGGCTTACCCAAAGCCACCACCCAGGCGATGGAGCGCCTCTTTTGTGCTTTCCTCTGGAAAGGGACCGATGCTTCTAGGTTCCTCCATCCTTTCAGCTGGAAGTTTATCTGCCTCCCAAAATCTGAGGGTGGTCTTGGGATTCGGGGCATTAAAGACTCCAATACTGCTGCCATTCTTAAGCTGATATGGAAAATCTCCTCCCGCCATGATTCCATCTGGGTCAACTGGGTCTACTCTCACCTTCTCAAGTCCGACTCCCCTTGGACTGCCTCCACCCCCTCTGATGCTTCCTGGATTTGGAGAAAGATCCTTGCCCTCCACCCCTTGGCCCTCCGTGGTATCTCTTCCTCCATTGCTTGTGGATCCTCCACCTCCCTTTGGCTCGACCCCTGGCATCCCCTTGGAATCCTTTTCTTTGTTTTTGGCCCCAGGTCGATATACTCTTCTGGTCTTCCAAAAATGCGTCCCTATCCTGTCTCATTTCCTCTGGTTCCTGGTCCCCCCCCCCTTTCCTCAACCCCTATATCGTCTCTCGAATTTGGCCTGCTCTCCCCCCCTCTCCCCTTCCCCTCCCCCCCATAATGACAGACTTCTGTGGTTGCCCTCCCCCAATGGCCTCTTCAGCACTAGCTCAGCTTGGAACTTTGTTCGTCCCACTGCCCCCTCTGTCCCTTGGCATAAACTAGTCTGGTTCAAAGGCCACATTCCCTGCCATAGTCTCACTTCCTGAAGAGCCCTTCGCCTCTGCCTTCCCACCCAAGCCTTCCTCATTCACTATCACATCCACGTTTCCCCTGCCTGCTCTGTTTGTTGGAATGGTTTGCCGGATATCCCTCACCTCTTCTTTGACTGCCTCTTTACCTCTACCATTTGGAAAAATGCCCTTTCATCCATCTGGCACCGCAACAGGAGACCCCCCTTCACTTTGACAGAGAATGGCTTTGGGTGGCTAAGTGCTTCTCTGGGTCCTCTATTTGTGACACCATTGGGAAGCTGGTCTTTGGAGCTGCTATTCACCACCTTTGGATGGAGCGCAACCTTAGGAGATGGACTTCCATCTCTCGATCCTTCGATCTGATTTGGAAAGCCATCTCCTTTGAAGTCTCTTCCAAGCTCAGCCGTGCCCATTTTAGTGCTGTCAGAGACACCCCTAGGAACAGGCACATTGCCGTCTACTGGGGCCTTGACCTGCCCTCTCTTTTTTCTCCCACCTTTGTGTAGGTTGGTTGTTATTTCTCCCCCCCCCCCCTGTCTCTCCCTTGTATATTCGTAGGTTGGTTGTTGTTCTTCTTCCTGCCCCCTCCTGGGGTATGGTAATGCATATTTATTCACCCAAAAAAAAGAATTAGTAGCTCACATCAGTTTAGAAACTGATTGTGTCTTGTAACCCAAGTAAGGGGTCAAGGTTGGAAGATTCTAATTTTGACTCCTTGCCATTCTCTTTCATTGCAATCTATAAAAGTAACCCAGGAGGCCATACCAGGTCACGATTTTATTCCCTACAATTGCTGTCAAGCTTGTTTTCCTTCTGTTGAAGTTTTTCCTTTGTGTTTGATCCATGGAGGAAGGAGCTGGTGTATGATCTGGCTGACTCCTTGTGCTGGGAAAGTGGGAAGCCCAGGAGGTCACTCTTTGTTGCTGTTCTTCGTCTTCTTCAAGCTGTCAACCCTCTATAAGATCCATCCCATCAAATGAGACATCCTGCTTTTGCCCCTTGTTGCTGTGCCGTGGTTTGTGTCTATTTTGTGGTACTTTTTAATTCCAGCACCCCCTTCTCCTGATCAATCCAGCCATCACTTCTCTCCCATCTTTTGAGCACCTCTCCCCCATCATAAGGCTCCCACTTGATCCCCATTTCAGCTCCGTCTGCCCTGCAGATTGACTGCTACAATTATTCTCCCATAAACCCTTCAAAACCCAGCTTCTTAACCTATTCTGAAATCGGCAGAGGATAAACCTTGCTGCAGATTTGATTTTGCTTAAACCCTTGAATTTCATACTGCCTTAACCTACCCAACCATTCCTGCCATCCCCATCGAGCTGAACCATTCCCTAGATTTCAGATCCTTTTTGGGACTGATTGGTTGAACCTTCGATTCTGTCCTACATTAGTCGCATGGTTCCTGCACCCAGACACAGGTACGTGTGAATTTACCATCCCGCCCCCTGTGAAATAAAAAAACCCATCCATGTTGATGCTCCTGCATGCACTCTCATTGGCCCCACGCTGGTGCAAGGGCTACACGACCAGGCATCGATCTCTTACCCATACCAAATACCAGATAAACTGCACGTGCATCAGTTTCTATGCAATTCCAGGACAGGATTCTTCAATTCTTCGGTGGTCCCCACAAATTAACTCCCAAGGTGTTAGCAGATTTAGAATTTGAGTAAGGCTTGGATGATTAATGACCATCCCAAGCTCTTTATTTATATCATTGAAAAAAGAGGACAGAAGTACAAATAAGCAATGTGTGTCGTTAGAGTGGCGCACGGTAAGGCCTTTCGTTCACGTGGGCTAGGTCATGGCTTCTCTTCCTCCTTGGGAGCAGCACCTCCCTGACCCACTTCTAGGCGTTGTCGCTGGTGGAGCCTCGGCTTACTCCTTCGCTGTTGTGGTGTCCAAGTCTCTGGCCACCCCCTCTGTCGTGATCGAAGTGAAGAAG
Organism: Telopea speciosissima; assembly: GCF_018873765.1. Taxonomy (NCBI): domain Eukaryota; kingdom Viridiplantae; phylum Streptophyta; class Magnoliopsida; order Proteales; family Proteaceae; genus Telopea; species Telopea speciosissima. Next base: position 27,871 of record NW_025317465.1, read on the forward strand.
CCATCAACGTTTTTTGGAACTTTGGCTGTCTTCTTCTCTATGGAAGAGGTTGCGCTGTCGTAGAAGGCTTTCTCGGCGTTAATTGCTAAATGCAGCCACGGTAGGCCATCTTTGTTCGCGATCAAAGAATACTTGCAGAATGTCCTGTTTTTGCAGGGGGATGTTGTTGTCTCCTCCCTGGACCCGCGACATGTCCTCTTGCGATTCTCGACCACGGCAGACTATGTCAAAGTCTGGTTAAAAGCAGAGGCTCAAGTCTAGGGCCACCTCCTGAGGTTTATGAAGTGGACCTCTGAGTTCGTTTCAGGTTGGGAATCCCTTTTCGCTCCGGTTTGGGTCTCCTTGCCTAGGCTCCCGTTCAATTTCTATCAGGGAAACTACCTTGTGTCTATTGCTGGACGATTGGACGATTCTTCAAAGTTGATGGCACGACGTTCAACTGCACATGCACTGTTGAGGTAAGGTTCTGCGATCTACGATCTGTGCTTCCGTTGAAGGTTTGGATTGGATGTGGCTCACTGGGGTTTCATCCGAAGGTGGTTTACGATAGACTCCCCTCCTATTGTGTATCTTGCTCGAAGATAGGCCATTCGGTGGAGGCCTGTAGAAAAGCGAAACAGGGGAAAGGTGTCGAGGGGTTTCTGGCAACCGGCGGCAATGCTGCATAGGTTAACGCCACTGCTACGGAGGTAGGGATCGAGGCTGGTGTCAGGAACAGCGAGGGAGTTTTTGTCACACCCCGGCTCGGTTAATAAGGGCGAAGTGTGACTGGATGTCTCAGATACCCAATCAATCCCACCAGGATCGCAAGTGCAGTGTTCTATTCGTAATTTCATTCACAATAATCAGAATTTAAATGCAGCGGAAGCAATAAATTTAGCAATAAGACAATAGTAAGGAAGAACTAGTGATAACATTATATTATATTAACAATTATGTACATCGGAGTTACAATTGTGATTCACAAAAGCAGTAACTCATAAAACCAAAAAAAGTTATAAACTATAACTATTACAAAAGTGTTGTAAATAAAAAGAAGGAAGTAGCATGATCAGTCTGGAAGATCAGGAGAACGCACAGTCGTCGCAGGTGAACGAAGCATCCTGCTCAACCAGGAGAGGAATATCAACTCCAGGAACAAGAGGAGTATCCTGGGCAGAAGATGTCCCCAAAGAAACAGCAGCACTAACGGAAGCAGTTTCATCCGAAAGAAATATATGGATCCACGTGGGTGAGCTCTCAACTGAGCCCAGTAAGGGAATGCATGCATACAAACACAATAATCCATGATGCATGTCCTAATCTAACATGCTCCTAGCACAGATGCTAAGTCTCATGAGGTCTAAGTACTACTGGTGGTAGATGCTAACCTCGGTCCCGGAACTAACACTTCGGTCACCCGAGTGAAACCATTCTACCTTGGTGGGGACCGGCCAGTTCCGGAACTAACACATCGGACCCCAACAGACCCCCAAAGATCAACCCTGACTATTTATTCCCACAACGGAGTACACACGCTAACTTGGGACAGAAGATGGCACCCCGGCATTATCCCTTCGGCTGTACCACGGGTTGTCCAACACCTCTTCCCCTGTTGGTAAGGGACGTAGTACTGGGTAATGATCAATAATCTAGCCCAGTGTAATCTATTCATGATGATACAAGCATTATCAGCTGAATTATATTTTACTGAATTCCGCCATAAACAATTCACAATAATAATAACATCAATGCAATGCAATGCAATATGCTAATGTGCAGCCTAAATCATATGCATTCTAATGCATCAAAACACAAGCTAAAAAACTATATGCATCAGAGTAGTTTCAATGATGCATGATATGGCATTCAGCATAACAACAAATTAAGATGACAAACACGCCCAAATTACGTTTAAAGTTCCCTTACTTGAGATAGTCGATAAACCTAGTCAGATAGAAACCCAAAAGCCCAAGTAATCCTCACCAAAAATGGAGTAAAACAATCCTAAATGAACATCAAAACATCATATATCAGTGAGGGTAATAGTCGAGGTCAAACCCTAAGGAATCATTCCAACAACCATATAAAAAGGGGCAGCCGTATGCAGACTTTCAGGGAGCCTGTCGACCGCCCCTAGGCCTGCAACAGCATCTGGCTACTTGGCCGAATTTGGGGATTTTGCTCCAATTGCATGGATCCTTGCATGCAAGGGTCTAATTTGATGATTTAGACCCAATTGAAGGTGGGTCAATAAAATTTGAGTGTTTCAATTCAATTTCACAAATCAATTTTGGGGATTTGGTCAATTTAACCTAATCTACCATTCTAGGGTTTGTAATCTAAACAATTAAGCTGGGAATTGGGTTGCTATGGGGCTGCTTTCAGGTCACAGCCAAATCTGAACTAAAATTTGGTTCAAAACAGGGTTACATATGCTGGAATTGGTTAAATAAGCTTAGGGAACCAAGCTTTAATGGCTGCTAAAGGTCTAGGCTGAAACTAGAGAGTATTTGGAGAAGAAATAGATGGGAGAAGCAGAATTTTCTGAGACTTACCTGATACAGCAGTAAGGATAGAAGTTGCAGCCTTTGATTTTATGCTCCAAGGTCCTTTAATGGAGGTCTCCAAGCTTTCAACTGAACTCCAAGATCAAAGACTCCAAGGTAAGCCCTCCTTTCCCTTCTTCTTCTGCTCTTTTCTCCTTTCTTCCTTTTCTTTCTCTAAGGTTCTAAGGCTGGATCGATTCTTTTAGCTTAGGAAATGAATGAATAGTGTTAGGATGTTGTATTTATAATAGATGGTAACTAAGGCATGTTTGCCTTAGTCAACATAGAATTAGTTTTAAGAAACACTTTCCTAATCTGATTTTTATAAAATTAATTACATATTGAGCCTATATCTAAGTCATACAGGCTATGTCATGTGACACGATTAGTGATCCAGCTGAGGTAGACTATTGGAATTTGAATCCTTCACTGGGGACTTGGGTCCCTCAAGAGGAAATTACCATTTTGCCCCTACTATACTAGTTAAGTAAAAATACTATATTTATAAATACAAGAGGGAATTCTTACCCATCAATAGGCCAAAGACAGTGTGAGGTTCCGCAGGCTATCAATCCGGCATGCCAAGCTTATGTGTTGTCTTCCGCTAGACACCTCAGACTCATCTAAGGCCAAGGTAGTTGGCTATTTGATATGCCTTTACAGACGAGTCATGAGATTAGTTTGAACTTTTTAATCGAGACAGCCCACAACTTAGAGGCAAGCATGGGAAATATTGAACCAGAACCTGAAATCATACAGATTCCAAAAGTTCAAATTTTTGCGGGTTTCACAGTTTTCATCCCCAGGGGAAAGGGACCCTCCAACGGTGGACAGAGGGAGAATGTTAGTGCGTCTGGGCAAAGTGTTCCTGCTTATCCACGGAGGTTGGCGAGACGGGTGGGTCGATGGAGGACTGTTGAGCAGCAGGCGTTAGGCCCCCGCAATGTTCAGTTGAATACGCAGGGTCCTTGCTACTTTAACGACGGTGGTGCTTTGGTTGCTACTGGCTAGTGGGAGGTCGATGCTCGAACTGAGTTTGCTGGTTTGCTGGAGAGGACTGGTCTCGAGGGGACCTCTCAGCCGTTGGAGGAGGGTGAAATTCTTCCGGTGGGTGTAGAGTGTACTCCCACGGCAGAGGGGGAGGTTGCTTATGGTAGGGGTTTGGCGTTGGTGACGTAGGGTATGTTGGTGGCAGAATTATGTGGGGAAGATGGCGCTACGGGCATTGATGGCGCTGCGGGCATCGATGGCTTGGCTGTGGAGAATGATTGTTCGCAGTCATTGGGTGACACTTCGGTGCCTTTCTTTGAAGATAACAAGGGGCCCATGAGGGCGAAGGATGACCGCCATGTTTCAAACCATGCTGCCCCTGCTGCGCCAAGCCGAGAGGCCATGATGGAGAGCCTTAGGCGTTTTCATGCAACTATCGTAGGTAGGATTTGCAGGTCCTTTGACAAGGGTGGTGAGGAAAACTTGGGGTCGGTAGCAACAAGTGTTCGCATTGGGGGACAGCTGCCCCCTCGGGCTGTGTGTCTTAGCGTTGCGCTGGTGTACAGAAGGAAGAAAATCGAGAAGTCCAAGTGGGGGCGGCCATCCAAAGAGACCCCTCCCCGGCGTGTTAGGAGATCGATGAGATCGTTGGATTCCACTCCTGAGGGTTCCAAATGAGTTGCCTTTTTTGGAATGCTCGAGGCATAGGGAATAAGCCTACTTCTAGGCGTCTGAAAACTTTACTAAGTCTGCATAGAGTTGATATTGTTGCCATTGCGGAAACTAAAGCACAGGTCTCTAAGGTGCGGCTGGTAATGCGCCGGATTGGGCTAGGGTCGATGCACATGTCAAAAAGAATTTGGGGTTTTTTGGATGGCCTCAGTTCAGGTTTGTGTGGTAGAGGAGCACCCTCAGTTTGTTACACTGGAATGCGTGGATGCCAGTGCAGTAACTTTCATTATCACCTTTATCCTTGGGCTATGCACGGTGATGGAGCGGAGGGAGTTGTGGGAGTTACTGGAACTTTTTTCAAGGTCTAATTCCTTCCCGTGGTCTGTGGGAGGAGATTTTAATGCTGTTGTATCCCCCTTCGAGAAAGTTGGTGGCAGGCCTGCTTGTTCGACGTCGTTAGAGGATTTTAGGAGATTTGTGAGCGGCTTTGGTCTTATCGATGTAGGCTATGCTGGTAATGTCTTCACTTGATCGAATAACCAGGCAGGTGCAGGAAGGGTGTTGGCCAGGCTGGATTGATTCTATGTAAATGCTGAATGGGTTGGGGCTTTTTCATGGTGTGAGGTCACCCATCTTAACTGGACGTGCTATGATGACGCTCCCATTTGGCTCTCTTTCTTGGCTGCCAGCAAACGGGTGTTTTCGGCTTTTAAGTTTCAACAGATGTGGTTGTTGCATCCGGACTTCCTCGACTTTGTGAAAGGGGAGTAGGATAAACCGGTGGTAGGCTCGCCCCTTTTTGTTTTGTTCTTAAAACTAAAAGGGCTTCGTGGTGCTCTCCGCAAGTGGAACGAGGAGGTGTTTGGCAATGTGCACGAAAAGGTTAGGGATGCGGAGGACTCGGTGAGCAGGGCAGAGGCAGTTGTTGATCTGTGTGCCAGTGCTGAGGCTATGGCAGCCCTGGAGGAGGCAAGGGAATCTTTGCCGGGTGTGTTACTTCAGGAGGAAATTTTCTGGAAACAGAAGTCTAGGGTAACATGGCTGAAGGAAGGGGACCGTAACACGAAGTTTTTTCACTCCATGGTCAATGTCAGGAGGAAGTAGGCCAGTGTGAATAAAATTAAAGGGGGGGGGGGATGGTGTGTGGATTACTGATTTTGAGGGGGTGCAGGCAGAGGCGGTTTGATATTTTTCCGGGGTCTTTACTTCCCAGGGCTGTTTAGTTGATGATGAGTTATTGGCTATGATTTCCCGGACTATTTCGGAGGTGGAGAATGCTGCTCTACTTTTACCTCCATCACTGGAGGAGGTAATGGGGGCTGTTTTTTCCTTGTCGAGTGATAGTGCACCAGGCCCAGACAGTTTCTCCGGGCATTTCTTCACGGCATGCTTGGAGGTGGTTGTCCAGGATGTTTGGGCGGCGATTGTGGATTTTTTCATGTTGGGAACTCTCCCTAGGAGCTAACCTCTGCCAATCTGGCGCTTATTCCCAAGAAGGACAACCCCGTGGTAATGGCTGATCTTCGCCCCATTAGTCTTTGTAACTTCTATAAGATTATTGCCAAGATATTTGTTTCCAGGCTGGCAGACCTTCTCCCGTCCTTAGTGGCGGAGGAACAGGGTGCTTTTGTGCAGGGAAGGTGTATCCACGACAACATCTCCATTGTCCAGGAGATGGCTTATGACTTGAACATAAAGACTCGAGGGGGTAATGTAATCCTCAAGCTTGATATGGCAAAGGCTTATGACCGTCTGGAGTGGGAGTTCCTCTGGCTCGTTCACTCCAGATTTGGCTTTAGTGAGGCCCGGATCGCCTTAATCAGAAAGACCGTGGAGAATTGTTGGTTGTCGATAGTGCTGGGTAGCAGCTGGTCGGGGTTCTTCAAGTCTGCCAGGGGGGTTAGGCAGAGGGATCCCTTATCCCCAGCTCAGTTCATCTTGGCGGAGGAGGTAATGAGCAGGGGTATCAAAAGCTTATTTGAGGCGGGACATGCGTCCTACTACAGGCTCCCGAGAGGGTGCCCTGGGATCTCTCACTGTCTGTTTGCTGATGACACCATAATCTTCACCGGGGGTCTGAAGAGTTTGCTCAAACAGGTCGTGGGATTTCTTAGCAGATATGAAGGTTTTTCGGGGAAGCTGGTCAATAGGCAGAAAATTTGTTTTGTCTTGGGTGACAGGTCTCTATGGGTAGGGTCCACATGGTTGGGGCGGTGACAGGGTTCTCCAGGAAGTCACTCCCAATCACCTACTTGGGGGCCCCTCTCCACTCTGGAAGGCTCAAAATTAGTCTCTTTGACAACCTGGTTGAAAAGATAAGGAACAGAGTGGCAGGTTGGATGGGGAGGCTCTTGTCCTCCGGGGGAGGTGTTACGCTCTTAAAGCACGTCCTCACTTCTATCCCCATCCATGTTCTTGCTACACTAGACCCACTTAAGGCAGTTATTCGGAGGTTATGTGGCATCTTTGCAGACTTTTTGTGGGGAAGCTTGGAATGGGAAAAGCGCAGGCACTGGGTGTGTTTGAAAAAGGTGTGTAGGCTGTTTGATGAAGGGGAGCTTGGAATTAGGCTTATGGAGGATGTTGGTATCTCGCTCAGGCTTAAGGGCCTTTGGAGGGTGCTTGTAGATCGCTCTCTGTGGAGTAGTTCTTCAGGGCTAAGTTCTTCAGGAACCTTCATGTTACTCTGGCTGGATCGCCGGGGGCGGGCTGAAAGTCTTGGCGTAGTGCGTTGACCTATAAGGGGTTTTTGTTGGATAGAGCGCGGTGGCTGCTTGGCACCGGCAGGGTTTCTTTCTGGCTCGATAACTGGATGGGAGCTGGGCCTCTGATTGACTTTGTGGACAACGGCTTGCTGGTGGACACGGATTTGTGTGTGAGGGATGCCTTGGGGGCGGATGGCATCTAGAAACAGGACATTATTGATCATATTGACTTCCCTGCCATCAGGGCAAGCATTACTTCTGTAGGCTTTGCTCTCTCTGATAGGGATGATGTCCTAGTATGGTCTTCTTCGAGTGATGGACGCTTCACAACCAAATCAGCTTGGAATGAGGTGCGGAGTGTATCGCCTGTGGTTCCTTATACGAAGTGGGTGTGGAACCCTTCTGTTATGGTGAAAATAGCCTTCTTCTCGTGGCAACTTCTCAACTGCAGGGTCCCCACGGACGAGGCGCTTATGTCGGTTGGCATACCCCTGGCCTCAAAATGTGACTGTTGTGGGAGACCGCGGAGTGAGACGACTGACCACTGTCTGCTACATGTGGGTACGGCTGCCAAGGTGTGGAGATACTTTGAGCGTATCTTCGACATCCCTTCTCTCCCTTCTCAGGATGTCAGAGGTCGCATTGGACTATGGCAGAATACGGTAAGCTGCAGTACCCTTAGTGCTTACATCACGGGTATTCTGCCATCCTTCGTGATTTGGGAGCTGTGGAAAGAGTGAAATAATAGAAGGCACGGAGAAAGTAGGCGCACTGCTCGCTCAATTATTGAAAGCATTAAAGCCTGGGTGAAAGACATTCGGCTTCCCCCCAAAATTGGCCAATCTGGGTCCCTGAGGGATGGTCTAATACTGCAGTGTTTTGGTCTCTCGCCTGCGGCCCCCAAGCTGAAACACTCCCTACCAGTTTATTGGTACCCCCCCTTTGCCTCGGTAAAACTCAATGTGGATGGTGCTTGTAGGGGTAATCCGGGATTAGGATGAGGTGGAGGGGTCATAAGGGAACGAATGGTTTGGTCCTGGTGGCTTTCTCTAATTACTATGGGGCAAGCACTAACTCGATTGTCGAGCTTCGAGCCTTAAGCGATGGTTTAGTTTTGTGCTATGAGCTTGGGTTTTTGGACTTGATGGCTAATGTGGATTCGGCATCCATGGCTAGGATGGTTAGTCAGAAGAGTTGTAATTGATGGAAAGGCTGGTACTGGTTCCATGAGATTTTGGCGTTGGTCTCGTCAACTCGAGCTTGTGTCTCTTTTGCCTTTCGAGAAAGTAACAGGGCAGCTGATTGGTTAGCCAATCTTGCTTGCGACTCTGGGACTTCTATCACATTCCAGTAGGGCGGTTTGCTGACTGGTGGCCTTCATGTTATTCTTCGAGAGGACAAGGCGGGTCTTCCGGTTCTCAGGAAGTAGGGTTGGTTCGCTCTCGCTCTTCGGGTATGGTTTCTGTTTGAGAGGCCCAGTGTGGGCAGCTCCTTGGTTTGGGGTAAGGTGGAATGTCCCCCTCGTGTATGCTCCTATTCTTTTATTGGTTTTAATAAAATGCTAGGGGCCAGCCTGGGTCCCAGGTTAAAATAAGAAACATAAAAAACACAAGAAAATGGTCCAAAATACCCTTACGGTTCTAACACTCCCCTTTAAGTTGGAGCAAATATGTCAATCATGCCCAACTTGCTTAGATTAGGATGCAACAATTTTCCAGACAATCCCTTAGTGAAAATATCAGCAACCTGATCAATAGACTTCACAAAGGGAACACTAATTAATCTGTCTTCCAACTTCTCCTTGATAAAATGTCTGTCCACTTCAACATGCTTGGTGTGATCATGTTGTACTGGATTGTGAGCAATACTGATTGCAGTTTTGTTGACACAGTACAACATTATAGGAAGATGAACAGGTATACCATGGTCTTGTAGCAAGCCTTTCAACCAAAGTAACTCCCAAATGCCCTGTGCCATAGCAAGAAACTTTGCTTCAGCACTAGAACGAGCCACCACATTCTGCTTCTTGCTACGCCAAGTAACAAGATTGCCCCCTATGATAGAACAATACCTAGAGATAGATTTCCTATCAGCAGAACCAATCCAGTCAGCATCGGTATATGCCTTTACCTGTAGGTGACCATGAGGAGACAGAAGAAAGCCTTTTCCAGGAGCTGACTTCAAGTAGTGAAGAATCCGAAGAACAACCTCCATATGAGAAGAATAGGGTCATGCATAAACTGATTGACAGTACTCACAGCAACTGCATTGTCTGGACGTGTGTGTGAGAGACAAATCAGCTTCCCCACTAGTCTTTGGTACCGACCTTTATTGATAGGTTCACCCTCCTTTTCTTTGAGATGAACAGTAGCCTCCATAGGAGTATCTGAAGGGTGACATCCTAACAAACCAGATCCAGACAACTAGTCTAGGACATACTTCCTTTGGGAGAGAAAGATGCCGTTAGAAGACCTGGCAACCTCAATCCCTAGAAAGTACCGTAGCTTCCCTAGATCTTTAATCTCAAACTCTTGCCTAAGAAACTTCTTCAACCGGTTGATCTCATCACCATCGTTGCCGGTAACCACAATGTCATCTACATAGACTATAAGAACAGTGATGGTTTTTTCCAGCCCTCTTTATAAAGTAAGTGTGATCAGCATTACTCTGTTTATAGCCTACAAAATCATGGCCTTGTGAAATCGACCAAACCAAGCTTTAGGTGACTGCTTCAGCCCGTAAAGTGCTCGCTTTAAGTTGCACACTTTATCTTGGTTACTGTCACAAGAAAACCCTGGTAGAATATCCATGTACACCTCCTCACCAAGTTCTCCATTTAGGAAGGCATTCTTCACATCCAACTGTTGTAGATCCCATCCAAGATTGACTGCACAAGATAGCAAAACCCGAGCTGTATTCAATTTTGCAACAGGAACAAAGGTCTCTTGGTATTCAATCCCATATGTCTGAGTGAAGCCTCTTGCAACTAGACGTGCCTTATACCGATCCACATTGCCATCAACCTTCTGTTTGACCATAAACACCCATTTACATCCCACTGGTTTTTTCCCTGGAGGAAGATCTACAAGATCCCAAGTAATTTTTTTTCAAGGCTTTCATTTCTTCCAACATAGCTGTCTTCCACTTTCCATCTGCATAAGGTTCCTGCTAATTTTTAGGAACAGAAACAGAAGAAAGAGAAGACACAGATGCACGAAAGAACGGAGAAAGATAACTATAAGAAACAAAGCGAGAAATGAGATGCAAGGTGCAAGTCCTAGTACCTTTGCGAAGAGCATTAGGTAGTTCGGGAGGAGAAGTCTCACCAGTAGGAGGATGAGGATCTGGACCCTGAGCCGGCAATTGGATAGGTATGGGTGCCACCGTGGATTGATGTTGCCCTCTTTTGGTGCATCTCTTTTGTTAGGTGATAACATTCGAGTTGTCAATTCTCTTCTGAAACTCACTGATGGTCTTTTGGTTTGGAGTCAACTTCCCTTGACTAGGAATATGACCATCATTATTTTCTACAAGCTCCCCTTGTAAAGGAATCCCTGTGGAAGAAGGGGCAACAACCAAAGTAGGCTGGACAGCTGCCATAGGCTCAAAAGTAGGAGGAGCCTCAAGGGGAGGAAGCACAAACACATCTTCACTAGAACCAGAATTCTTCCCCTGAAGATGTGGAGATGGATAATAGGAAAGACCTTCGTGACACACAACATCCATATTGACCAGAGTACGACGGGAAGGGGGATGGTAACATTTATAACCTTTCTGGGTTGGAGAGTAAGCTAAGAAAATACACCGCAATCCACGAGGGTCAAGTTTACCATGAGATTTTGTGTCTCTAGCATAGCACACACAACCAAACACCTTGGGAGGAACCACAAAGGTGGAATTCCCATGTAAAAGTTCAGCCGTACTGTGGGAGTCAAGAACACGAGTAGGCACCCGATTAATGAGATAGGCTGCAGTGAGGATAGCATCCCCCCAATATTGGGAGGGGACATGGCGCGAAAACATCAACGCCCTGGTCACTTCCAACAAATGTTGGTTCTTCCTTTCAGCCACACCATTTTGGGCTGGTGTATCGACACTACTAGTCGGGTGAATAATCCCATTATCAGCCAAATATCTCTGAAATTGGTTTTCCTTATACTCGGTGCCATTATCACTTCTCAAAATCTTGTGATTAGCTTGGAACTGAGTTTGGACCATCTTATGGAAATGTTGAAAAACTGGACTCTTAATGTGCATAAGATAAACCCATGTATGCCTGGAATGACAATCAATAAAAGAAACAAACCAACGATGACCAGAAAGGGAAGTTTTTTGGCTAGGGCCTCAAACATCAGAATGCACCAATTGAAAAAGTGAAGAACTCCTTTTATTTGAAACTGAATAAGTAGAACGTGTCTGTTTGGCCAGAACACAAGCCTCACAAAAAAAATCGGTCTTATCACATGATTGGACCAAAGTGGGAAACAAAGATGCTAATATTCCTAATGGAGGGTGACCTAGTCTAGAGTGCTGCTGGTAAATTTTAGAAGAGACTAAGGAGTTCTGAGGTGGAGATGGTAACGGGGGTGGAGTGAGACGACCATCATCAAGTAGGTGCAAGCCTCTATGTACTTTACCCAATCTAATCGTCTTCCCAGAGGCCAGATCCTGAAACATACAATGGGAAGGAAAAATAGCCACTTTGCAGTTAAGATCATGAGTAAGACTACTAATAGAAAGAAGGTTAGTAGTAACATTAGGAATATGCAAAACCGAAGACAAAGTAAGGGAGGAAGTGCAGTTGATGATTCCTTTTCCAAATATGGAGGAAAGGGATCCATCAGCTACTCTGACCTTGTCTTTCCCAAAAGTGGGAGAATTCCGATGGAATAGGCTAGAGGAACCGATTATGTGATCCGTAGCCCCAGAATCAATGATCCAAGGATGGGAAGCTATATACGCATAATGACCACCAAATGGAATACCTGACCGGGCAAAGTGTGAACTTGAAGGAGCAAAAGAGGTGTCAGGAGCTGATGTAGTACAGTAACAGCAGTGGAAGACCTTAGCAGTGGTAGGAAAGCCTGTAGATTATCCTGGGATAGGCCAGTGTCAGACTGTCAGTAGCCGGGGCTGTAGGAACAGATTATGAGTGGTTTGCCGTATTTTTTGTCTTTTTCTTGGCATCCCGTTTAGCCTCAAAGTCAGCTGGCTTCCCGTGAAGTTTCCAGCACTTCTCTTTGGTGTGGTGGGGCTTGTGACAATGCTCACAAGTAACAGTCCCTGTAGTAGAATCACCAAGACAAACATGTCCGACAGGGGTAGGGGTAGCCTGGGCAGCAGACTGGAGGGCTGATCTGTCAGTAACAGGTGGGTGGAGCATAGCAGCCCAACGGTTCTGTTCAGTGGAGACCAAAACATATGATTGTTCAAGTGTGGGAAAAGAGGAATGACCCAATACCTGAACACGAATCTGGTCATATTCCATGTTCAAACCAGCCAAAAAATCATAGACCCTGGTTTTGTCCAAATGCTTCTTATATGCAGTGATATCAGCAGTTGTAGTGGGATGGTAATCAGAAAAATGGTCCAGTTGGTGCCAGAGACTGTGCAAAGTAGCATAGTATTTGGGTTAGATAACTCCCCCTGAGTAGTATTATTGGCCTTCTTCCAGAGTTCATACACCTGTGCATCATTACCGAGCTGTCCATATGTCTCCTTGCAAGCAGACCAAATTTGATGAGCTGTATCGAGGAGAAGAAAACCATCGGCATGGTCTGAATGCATTGAGCCAATCAAATAGGATATAAGTGCACCATTGTTGGAGATCCACCTGGTCAGAGAAGGGCCAGCTTCAGCTGGCATGACAATAGTACCATCAGTATGGCCAGTAAGCCCACGGCCAGCAATGGCAAAGTAGGCCGAGCGAGACCATATCTGGTAATTGCTCCCATCCAGTTTGATAGGATTAAGGAGAAGATCAAGTGTGTCATTCCTACTGTACCCATTATCAGTAGAAGTACCAGTAGAAACCTCAGATTCAGCCATAAGTGTAGCAGAAAAAACCAAATAGCAGAGAAGGGCTGTAGTGACAAGAAACATAAGAAATCCTCCAAATTAAAGGCTGAAAATTAGAGGAGAATCCCCTTTCAATGTCACAAGACGTGTCTCCAAAATTCAGTAGCAGCAGACAAGTGTAGCCCCTAGATCGATTTTTTCAGGGTTTTGAAAAAAAACCCTGTTAGGCTGAAATCGATATAGGGTAGAATATGCCCAAAATTGAATTGTTGAGCTTCAAATTTGGGGCAGATATGTCTTTGTTATCAAAACCCGAGATCAGTGAATGCTTGAATGATCGAATGTGATTAGCCAAGCCTCTTGATTTATTACTTTTAAGAATGAAATTACATGACAGAAATAGCCCTGCCATAGTCGACATAGCTAGGCAGTGTACTAAACAACTTAAACTTATAAAATAAACACCCAAAAGACCAGAATACCCCCCACGGTATTCTGGTTTACATTATTCAACACTCCCCCTCAAGTTGGAGCAAAGATGTCGATCATGCCCAACTTGACTAAATTAGGATGAAATAACTTTCCAGACAGTCCCTTGGTGAAGACATCAGCAAGCTGATTAGATGAAGTCACAGAGGGAATACAGATCTGCTCATGTTCTAATTTCTCCTTGATGAAATGCCTATCCACCTCAACATGCTTGGTACGGTCATGCTGTACCGGGTTATGTGCTATGCTGATTGCAGCCTTGTTGTCACAGTACAACATCATAGGAAGGCGAGTAGGAATACCCAGATCTTGTAGCAGACCTTTAAGCCAAAGTAACTCACAAATTCCTTGTGCCATAGCTCGAAATTCAGCTTCGGCACTAGAACGGGCAACTACATTTTGCTTCTTGCTACGCCAGGTGACAAGATTTCCACCTACAAAGGAGCAATACCCAGAAATAGACTTCCGATCTGCAGAACCGGCCCAATCAGCATCGGTGTATGCTGCTATCCGTAGGTGACCATGTGAAGATAAAAGAATGCCTTTTCCAGGAGCTGACTTCAAATAGTGTAGAATGCGAAGAACAACTTCCATATGGGAAGTGTAGGGATTATGCATAAATTGACTCACAACACTTACAGCAACAGCAATGTCTGGACGAGTGTGTGAGAGATAAATCAGCTTCCCCACAAGCCTTTGGTACCGGCCTTTATCAACAGTCTCACCAGCATTTTCTTTGAGCCGAACAGTGGGATCCATAGGAGTATCCGAAGGGTGACAACCTAGCAAACCTGTTTCAGCCAACAAGTCTAGGACATACTTTCTTTGGGATAGAAATATGCCTTTTGAAGATCTAGCCACTTAAATCCCAAGAAAGTATCTCAATTTCCCTAGATCCTTAATCTCAAATTCCTGGCCAAGGAAGGTCTTCAACTGTCTGGTCTCATCACCATCATTGCCAGTAACCACTATGTCATCAACGTAGACTATATGGACAGTGAGTTTTTCACCAACCCTCTTGATAAAGAGAGTGTGATCAGCATTACTCTGCTTATAGCCCACAGAAATCATGGCCTTGTGGAATCAACCAAACCAAGCTCTGCGTGACTGTTTCAGCCCATATAGTGCCCGCTTCAGCCTGCACACTCTTCCTTTATTTCTGTCACAAAAGAACCCTGGTGGGATGTCCATATATACCTCCTCCTCCACTGCTCCATTTAGGAAGGCATTTTTAACATCTAGCTGCTGCAAATCCAAACCAAGGTTGACTGCACATGATAACAACACACGAACTGTATTCAACTTTGCAACAGGTTCAAAGGTCTCCTGATAATCAATGATGTATGTCTAAGTAAAGCCCTTGGCCACTAGTCGTGCCTTATACCTATCCACAATGCCATCCACCTTTTTGCTAGCATCAATCATCCTCTTATCGTTCCTTGCATAGGTCTTCATTTTGCTAGCATCAATCATCCTCTGAAATTCACTAATGGTTCTCTGGACAGGAGTCTGGGCAGGTATGGTTTGCTCCCCTTGTACAGGAACCTCTCCCCCTGACTCAAGGGGAGGAGGAGGAGGACTAGAAGGAGGCTGAACAGGAGAGGCAGGCTGACCAGGCTGAACAGGAGAAGTAGGCTGAACAGATTCAGCCTCATCATGAACCTATTGGAGTGGAGGTGGAGAGTCTAAAGTCAACACATCTTCGCTAATACTCTCCCCCTGAAGATGGGGGGACACATAGTAGGAGACACTCTCATGAAACACAACATCCATGCTGACAAAAGTCCGGCGGGATGGAGGGTGATAACACTTGTACCCCTTCTGTGTGGCAGAGTACCCTAAGAAAATACACAGAAGACTACGTGGGTCAAGTTTGCCCGGGGACCGTGTATCCCTGGCATAGCAAACGCAGCCAAAAACCTTAGGGGGAACAACAAAGGAGGAAGAGCCCAGTAATAGCTCAACAGGGGGTCTAAAGTGAAGGACCCGACTGGGCAGCCTATTAATTAAATAAGCTGCAGTAAGAACATCATCCCCCCCAATAAACGGAAGGGACATTACGGGCAAACATAAGAGCACGAGCTACCTCCAAGAGGTGGCGGTTCTTCCTCTCAGCCACACCATTTTGGGCCGGAGTATCCACACAACTGGTCTGATGGAGGATTCCATGGGCAGCCAAGTATTTTTGGAATTGACCTTCCATATATTCTCTCCTTAAAGTCTGAACAGTGGCATTAAATTGAGTTTGAACCAGCTGGTGAAAGTGCTGAAAACGAGAAAAAACTTCACTTTTATTGTGCATAAGATAGACCCAAGTAAACCGGGAATAGCAAACAACAAAGGTGACATACCACCGATGAATTACTTAATGCTAGAAATAAAGTAGATAGAGTACCTAAGGGGGGATGGCCTAGTCTAGAGTGCCATATGTGTAATTCAGAAGAGAATGATGCTGGGGAACAAAGCCTAGACGGTAATGCCTGAGTAGATGTAGGATCTCCATCAAGCAGGTACAATCCGCCATGCACTTTACCCGATCCAATCGTCTTCCCCGAGTCCAGTTACTGAAAAACACAATGAGTAGGAAGGAAGGTCATTTTACAGTTCAAAGATTTGGTGATACTACTAATGGAGAGAAGGTTAGTGGTAAACTTGTGAATATGCAACACAGAAGATAATGTCAAAGAAGGGGAACAGCCAATGGATCCTTTCCCAGATATAGAGGAGAGGGACCCATCAGCATTTTTAACTTTGTCCTTACCAGAAGCAGGAAAGTAGGTGTTATAAAGACTGGAGGAACCTATCATGTGATCAGGAGCTCCAGAGTCTATGATCCAAGGAGTTGAAACTACTGATGCACAATGACAAGCAAAGGAAATACCTGTACGGGCAAAGAAGGAACCTGAATTGGCAGTAGATGTAGTGGGGGCAGCAGATGTATTTAACAGGCGCCGAAGAGCTTGAAGTTCTTCTTAGGAGAAACCGATTTCAGTAGTGGGAGCTGGAGCTACACTTTCAGTGTGATTGGCTTTGTTTTTAGGCTTGGTACGACCCCGTTTGCTCTCAAAATCAGCAGGCTTCCCATGAAGTTTCCAACACTGAGCCTTAGTGTGATATGGTTTGTGGCAATAATCACACTTCACAGGCTCCTTCACAGGCTCCTTAGTAGTGGCAGCAGCAGCAACAGTATCAGCAGAAGTGTCAGTAGTGGGACCAACAGTTTGTAAAGCTGATCTTTCAACCTTAGGAGTAATCATCATAGCAGCCCTCCTTGTCTTTTCACTGTGTACATAGGAAAAAGTTTCCTCCAGAGTGGGAAAAGGAACCCGACCAAGAACTTGTACTCGAATAGGATCATAGTCATCATTGAGTCCAGCCAGAAAGTCATATACCCGAAACTGATCTACATAGGTGTGGTAGGTAGTGATATCAGCAGCAGTGGTAGGCTGAAATCGAGCATGATGATCCAATTGCTGCCATAAACACTTGAGGGCAGCATAATACTTGGTGACTGTCATTTCCTTTTGAGTAGTATTTTGAAGAGTTTTCCTGATCTCATAAACCTGAGCACCACTCCCTGACTGACCATAAGTATCCTTGACAGTAGTCCATATCTGAGTAGCAGTGTCAAGGAGGAGATACTGACTAGAGAGGTCAGTGGTCATGGAGTTCAGAACAAAGGACATCACCATTGCATCATTGGCAGCCCACTTAGTACGAGCAGCCCCTTCTTCAGTAGGTTGTTTGGTTGTGCCAGTAAGATGGCCAGTGAGTCCCCTACCAGCCACAGTTAGGGATAATGATCTGGCCCAAATTAAATAGTTTGTGCCATCAAGCTTAATGGCAGCAGCATAGGGAAGAAATTCAGTCCTATTGTGATCTCCTCTAGAAGTAGCCGAAGTAATCTCTGAGTCACCCATAGTGCAGTCAGACAGAAAACCGATCCTTGAATTTGAAAAAATTCAGATCTTCAAAAACCAGCAGTTGTTGGGGCTGAAATAGAGGTCGAATACAGCAATAAAACCAGGGAATAAACCCTCAAAAAAAAAACTTCTCAAACAACAGCCCAGAAAACCAATATCGATAAGGTGAGATCGATAAAGAGAAAAGAGGGGCTGGAACTTGAGTGCTTCTTTTCCTGATAATTCAGATGTAATAGGTGCTGTCCAGATGCCTGCAGGTGGTGCTCCACAGTGAAGAATCAACCTTCCATATCAATAGTGTCGATCTCCAAAAAACTGAAGCAGTCCAATATCGCAGAGAGGTAACAGCAGCTATCGTAAATCTGGAATTAGGGCATAAAAAGGTTGAGGTGTGATGGAGGGCAGCACTTAAACCATGATAGGATCACCTCATCAGTGCTGCCCTTGAATAATGGAAGGAACCAAGGGAAAAGAAAGAGAGAAGAAGAGATCGATAGAGAAGATGAAAAGAGGAAGAAGAATGGGGGGAAGGTTTTGAAGAACCCTAGATCAGAGAAGATGGCTTTGATACCATGTTATCAAAACCCGAGATCAGTGAATGCTTGAATGATCGAATGTGATCAGCCAAGCCTCTTAATTTATAAACTTTTAAGAATGAAATTACATGACAGAAATAGCCCTGCCATAGCCGACATAGCTAGGCAGTGTACTAAACAACTTAAACTTATAAAATAAACACCCAAAAGCTCAAAATACCCCCCACGGTATTCTGGTTTACATTATTCAACCGTCTTTATAAGCATAGTTCAAAATCTCGCGAAATTTCGGCGATATATCGCCAAATTTCGTATATCTCGAGCTGTCCGAGATACGATACCAATCCGAATTGAAAAAATACAATATTTCGACGATATATCGTGAGATATCGACGAAATATCGTGGACTCACGATACATCGCGAGATATTGAAAAAGTAACAAACAGTGTCACGTGAGGGGCCATTTTATACCATATTTCGCAGCTCTTGGTCGATATTTCGACCGAGAGCTGCTGAAACTCTGTTTTTCTCTCTTCTTCCTCATTTATTGCTCTTCTTCCTCCATTCCAAGCATTATCCAAGCATTGTTGAAGCTCCTTGTCGCCGGGAAGACGTCGGAGGGTCATCTAAGCTCATCATCCAAGCCTATTTTCACTATTTAAGGTAAATTCTATTTCTCTAAAACTATTTTTTTTTTAAAATACTTTGTACAAATGTTGTTGGATGTTGATGATAGTAATATATGTTAGACACCGGAGGCCGATCTACAGCCTTACGGAGTCGAAATTTTTTTTCCATATGTATTTATTTTTTTTATTTTTTGGTTTTAAAAATTCATTTTCCTACAACTAAAATAAGAAATAATTAGGGGTAATATGACTTAGATGCTAATGAATTAAATATATGTTAGATACCAATGACCGATCTACGGCTTCATGGTGTCGAATTTATTTTTCTACGCTTAAATAATTATTTTAATTTTTGGAAATTTAGGAAAACATAGAAAAAAAAAAAAAACAGAAATAAATAAGGAAAAATATGAGTTTTAAGTTTAAAAAGTAATGAAAAAATATGAAAGTTATTTCTATATGTTTTGAAATGCATTACATGTATGTTATGTTTACTAATTTTCGGTTTTGTTGTGTTAGGCCAATACTTATATTAACATTATATATAAAAAATTAGTTTTAATTTTGTGAAAAATATAAGGGTTAGGGGAAAAATATTAAATAACTATACAAGTTTATTAGTAATCTAAAAGTGTCATTTGAAGTGCATCTACATTAAGTTTTTTAATTATTTGTGTTACTTACATTGTAGTAAACAAGTATCATTATGGCGGATCGTGATAGACAACGTGCGAAGGGCAAGCAAAAGGTGGGGGAAAGTAGTCAACAAAGGGGGTAGAGGGAACGAACTCAACGAAGAGAACAGAGGGAACAAGAGAGACCAGCCAGCCAGCATAGGGGTGACATTGCATGGTTACATGGCACTCCCATTGATGGGGATAAGAGAAAATCTATATGTAACTATTGTCACATGCAATTTATGGGAGGTGGGTCCAGTTGACTTAAACAACATCTGACTGGAGGATCTAAAGATGTTGTAGGTTGTCATATGGTCCCTACTGAAGTAGCTAGGGAGATTGGTGATAGTTTGAGGGAAAAGAAGAAGAGGAAGGCTAACAAGCACAGGGTAAGAGAACAACTTGAGGATACAGTGAGGAGTTCGATGGGAGGAGGAAGACGATGCCATGATGACTCCTCCTCCTCCTCCTCCTCCTCTGATGATGAGGACATTGCAGTACCTGATGACATACATACAGTAGAGGAGGCTAGGGATTTTAGGCGGACTGTTTCAAGGAGTAGAGTAAGTTTTCAAAATGATCAGCAGAGACAGAGAGTAGGGGGTAGTGGAGGAGCTGGCGGTTCTGGAGGTTCTAGATCTTTTAATCTTTTTAGAAGATCACAAAGTGTGAGGGCAGCCCCAACACCTCCACCAGTACTAGTACCAGCATCAGCATCTGATCCTTAATTGCATAAGAAGAAAGGAAGCAGTCAACCCAGAATCAAAGGAGCATGGAAGGGGATGAAGGGATTGGTTAAAGAATCAATAGCTAAGTGGATGCTATACCATACCATCCTAGCAAACACTGCACAAGGCCCCCATTATGATACCATGATAGATACCATTGCAGAGGCTGGCCCAGGATTCAAGGGCCCCACCCCATATGAGGTAATGAATGTTTATCTACCTCAACAAAAGAGTGAGATTGATGAGTACATTAGTGAGATGAGGAGTATGTGGGAGACATATGGGGTGACTATAATGGTAGATGGATGGACTGGGCTTACAAGAAAGTCCATCATCAATTTCATGGTTTATTGTGATGGGAGGACAGTGTTCCTCAAATCTGTGGATGCATCCAAAGAAATAAAGGATGGAAAATATATTTACAGATTGTTAAAGGAAGTAGTATAAAAAGATGTGGGTATTGAGAATGTTGTCCAGATTGTGACGGACAATGGAAGCAACTTTAAGCTGGCCGGTGAGAAGATGATGAATAATAGTAAGTACAGGCTCTTCTGGATTCCTTGTGCAGCCCATTGCATTGACTTAATGCTAAAGGATATGAGAAAGTTAAAGTTGGTGAAGACTGTGGTTGAAAGTGCAAGACAAGTCACCAACTTTGTATACAACCACTCCTATGCACTCAATTTATTGAGGGAAAAATGTGGGGGTGACTTGGTTAGGCCTGGCATCACAAGATTTGCCGCCAACTATATTGCCCTCAAAAGTATTGAGACAAAGAAGGCCGGGCTGAGAAGTATGTTTGCTTCTGAGGAGTGGTTTGGATGGAAGGGTTCTAAGACTGCAAGTGGGAGGGAAGCACAAACAACGATGTGATCTGAGGACTTCTGGATCAAACTAAGCGAGGTGGTGAAAGTTTTGGGGTCAGTAGTTAAAGTTCTACATGTTGCTGACTCCGCTCTGAAGGGCCCAACCATGCCAGTCCTATATGCTGCAATAGACTTGATGAAAGATAGTGTCTACAGTGTGGATCCTCGCAGTAGCAAACACTTCTTAGATATCATCAATGTTCGCTGAGAGAATCAACTTATGCATCCACTACGTAAGGTTGGTGAGTAAATTTGTTTTATGTTTACTAATTCATAGTATTATTAATTACTAATTACCTATGCATTTGACAATACCTCTATTCTATATGTCATTTTTCGGCATACTACTTGAACCCTAAGTATCAATATAACAATAGGCTTGGGTTGGAAACTCAACTTATTGATGCTGTGAAACAAGTAGTGAAGAAGTTGGAGCCAGATGGTGCACTACAAGCAATTTGCAACAATGAGGTGAGTCTTACAATTCATTTGGAAACTCAACTTATTGATGCTTTCATACAAGTAATAAAGAAGTACTTACTAATTTTCCACATGGGTGTAGATCAAAGTATTTAGGGATGCATTGAGAAGTTTTAGAACTGAGGCTGCGATACAAGGCAGAGCACGTGGTGATGTTGGTAATTCTTTTAAGTTTTAAATTACATATGTATTGAAATTTGAAAGTTGAAACAACATTTGACACATGTCTTTTTTTTTGTAAACTTGTAATGCAGCTGAATGGTGGGTGTTGTATGGGGAATCGGCTGAGAACTTAAGAAGAATAGCAATTAAAGTCCTTGCCCAAACATGTTCTGCATCTGGTTGTGAGAGGAACTGGAGTACCTTTGCACTCATCCACTCTAATAGGCGTAACAGATTGGGGTCTCAACGTTTATCTGACATGGTGTATGTGCACTACAACTTGAGGCTGAAACTGCAACACATACACATGGGACATGAGGGACAGAGGGGCACTATTGATCTCGCTGACATCTTTTAAGTTGACTTAGACGATGAGGACCCTATTGTGGATTGGGTGAGGGATAGAGGTGAGCCAGTGTTGGATGAGGAGGGAGGTAGGCCCGACCCCATGATAACTTCTGAGATTGGTGCTGATGTGGATGAGTATATGGCTGACGAGGGTCAGATACATGCACGGGAAGCTTCACCCATACCATTCCAGCCCATTGGTGGCAATGTTGCTGATGATGAAGACTGGTTTAAGTCCTCAAATGATGATGATGGTGGTGATGGTGATGCTGGTGGTGGTGATGGTGATGGTGATGGTGGTGGTGGTGGTGGTGATGCTGGTGGTGGTGATGCTGGTGAAGAATTTGACGGCATACGAGAGCGTTATGTGGTAGGCCAGGATACGGCGCCTGTAGAGCCACTCCGATTCACCGGAGAGACACTGTTTAATCATGCCACATAAGATACGGACCACGGAGCACGTGCCCCCGCACCCCCACCCTCAGGACGCCCCCTACAACCATACTCAGGAAGCATAGGGGTCGACAAACACAGTTGCAACCTGATCACATGGACATTGATGACCTATCTAGCTCTGTTGGTAGTTTGAGTATGGGTGATAGGGAGGGAGGACCGACTGGACATTGGCGTGCTCCCATCTTTTGACGCACATACCACTCCATTAGCATCGGATTATGGTGCATCACAACCTTACGGTGGATATGGATCATCATCATATGGGCAGTTTACTGGGGTAGGGGACTATGACTACCAGTCCCAGTCCGAGGGACATACGGGATCATCTTTTGTAGATGACATCTTTGCATACCCTAGCGGGACTAGCTACCGACCTTACCAGCCATACATGCAGCCAATGCCAACGCCTCTTGCGCCGGCGCCGACATCATATCACAGTGGATCATCTTCTTCACGGACTGGATCGATTGGTACCCCTAGTTTATATCCTAGGATTGGATACCTACAGTATGTTGATGACTCCATTTACATGACACTTGTGGATGACTACACACGTTTCTTCTCTAATTCTATACCGTGGTCCACATATGTCCTTCAAACAAAGAACAATGGACGTCGACTCCAGCGGGTATGAGTGGGATTGATCCAGGGAGGCACAGCAACTATTATTAGCACTTGTAACTTATAAGTTGTAATTTGTGAACTTGTGAAGTTGTGACTTTGACACTTTCTGTATTGCCTTTAAGGCTTTAAGCATTTGAGCTATTGAGTTTTGACTTTTGAGTTATTGACTATTAATGTATTATAGAGTTTATGAGAATATGATTATGAATTATGTCTTATGAGTTTTAATTGGTTTGTTTACTTTTCTTTTATGTCTTTAAGACTTTAACTGCCTAACCAATGTGTATTTAACCAAGGCTTATACAATAGGGTTGGCGACCGTATGTCAATCAAGAGTGCAAGCCCAAAATACCAATTTCAATTCATGTTTTTGCAATTTTATGGTTTAAATGTGTTTATTTATCTTAAATACGGGTGTTCATGAAGTTTCAGGCCTAGATATGGCCAAATAACCCCCGAGATGGACCCCCGAAATATTACAGAAAAAATGCAATATTTCGGGAATATTTCGCGATATTTCGGATATCTCGGTAGGCCCGAGATACCGATATATCGCGAAATATTAAACCTTGTTTATAAGTGGAGAACCAGCCTTACAAAAATCTGCACCAACCAAGGCTCAAAACCTTGAGATCGATTTTTTCAAGGTTTTGAAAAAAACTTGATTTTGTTGAGATCGATGTTGGGAGAGAAACCTGCAACAAAAGCACTGGATTGAGCTGAAACTTGACTCGAGTGTGGGCCTAGGAGAGACTAAGCACCCCTCCAAATATCTGCCCCTAGATCAATATTTGTCAGGGTTTTGAAAAAAATCCTGTTTTTGAAGAAATCGTTCTAAGGGGTCTTTAAGAGAAAAAAAACTTTAACAGAGGAACCTGCTGCAGTTCTTGATCTTCAATAAGGGAGATTGGTTCCTTACAGTTGAGGTGGAATCAATCAAATATGGGAAGCTTCAAATATTGCAGCCAAGGTGTTGTTGATATCGAAAAAACTTATTTAACCATTGATTGAGGTGAGAAAGGGCAGCAGCTGGATCTATGGATCACCTCATCAGTGCTGCCCTATTGAAGAATAGAGAACAAAAGAAGAAAAAAGAAAAGAGAAGTGGAGATCGAGAGAGAGAGAGAAGAGAAAGAAGGAGCTGAAAAAAGAAGGTAGAAGACCCTAATTCAAAACCTGCTCTGATGCCATGTTAACAGATTTAGAATTAGAGTAAGGCTTGGATGATTAATGACCATCCCAACAACTATGTTTATGATTCAGCATGATATTGACCATCAATCTTCCTGTGTTGACACACCCCAACAGAATGGTGTGGCTGAACGGAAGAATAGACATTTACTTGAGGTTACTTGCTCTGTACTATTTTAGATGCAAGTTTCTAAGACATTCTGGGCTGATGCTGTTTTTGATAGCATGTTATCTTATCAATCACATGCCCTCTTCCATCTTGAAGGGTGGCATTCAACATTCGTTGTTGTTCCCTACTGAACAACTTTTTGTATTGCCGCCTCGCATATTTGGCTGTGTTTGTTTTATTCGTGATCATCGACCAAGGCTGTCCAAATTGGATCCTAGAGCACTTAAATGCATCTTTGTTGGTTACTCGCGTACCCAAAACTGTTACCGATGTTATTCTCCTGTGTACACTAATATTTTGCCACTGCTGATGTGTCTTTCTTTTAATCCACTCCGTATCATGCTGCACCAGTCAATGCATCTAAGTTGGATGATAGTTTTCCCATTTATATTATTCACTCTCTAGTGCCACGGGGTCTGGCTCCAGCTGCTCCATTTCAACGGCCTCCTGTCACCAAGGTTTACAGCCGCCATCCGAAGGTAACTGCTGCCCTCCTGTACTGGTGGACTCTATTATGCCATCCTCCACCGCAGGTCCCGAGGAGCTTCCTCCTCCTTCTAACTCAATTGCTTCTGACCTTGATCTTCCTATTGCTCGGAGGAAAGGTACTCGTAGTTGCACTCAACACTCTATCTCTAATTATGTTTCATATTCTGGTTTGTCTTCCACTTTTCTTTCCATTTTGTCTACTATTGATGCCCATCCCCTTCCTAAGTTTGTGCCTGGTGCATTATCTAGTCTTGGTTGGAGGACAGCTATGGAAGAAGAATTGTCTGCCTTATATGTGAATCAGACTTGGGAACTTGTTCTGCCGCCCTCAGGGAAGACGGCTATTGGTTGCAGGTGGGTCTATGCTGTGAAGGTTAACCTTGATGGATCTCTTGCTCGTTTGAAAGCAAGGCTTGTAGCGAAGGGGTATGCCCAGGTGTATAGTGTTGATTACCTGGATACCTTTTCACCGATTGCCAAGCTTGATTCTGTGCGTATTTTGATCTCTCTTGCTGCTACTGGTCATTGGCCCTTGTTTCAATTGGATGTCAAGAATGCCTTCTTGCATGGTACTTTGCAAGAAGAGGTGTATGAGGAGCAACCTCCGGGGTTTGTTGCTCAGGGGGAGTCTGGTCTGGTTTGTAGATTGAAAAATCCCTTGTATGGACTTGTTGAAATGTAATGGGTACAAGGGTAATTCTTTCCTAGGGGTATTACTATCATTGTATCCATTCTATTATGTTCCTCATCTAGTTATAAATAAAGAGGCTGTGGACACATTGTACACAAGTAAGCAATTCCACTTGGCATCAGAGCGAGAATCAATCCGAGGATCCTGGAGATAAATTTTTTTTCAATTTTCTCTCTCTCTCTCTCTCTCGCGATCGAGCCCTGGCCCCACCACTCTCTACCGCCACCAACCACCACTTCCAACCCCTTTTCCGCCTCCCCTCCACCTTCGGCCACCTCCCACCCCTTCCGCCTCCCCACACCTTCGGCCTCCACCACCCTTTTCCGCTACCCCCTTTCTCCCATTTTTCTGCCTCCCTAAACCCTTCCGCCACTCCATTTTTTTTGCGGAAGGGTTTCTCCCTTCTTGTTTCCACGATTCCCTCTCCACCCTTGGTTGTGAGTTGACTCCCAACAAGGGGTGTTTGGGCTCTTGATGACTTAAATTCCTTCTGGAGAATTTTTTTCTCCCTTCGCTGTGATTTTTTTTACAACCAACCATCATGCCAGGAGATTCAAACATTACCACTGCGACATCTGGA
Source organism: Telopea speciosissima (assembly GCF_018873765.1). Classification (NCBI taxonomy): domain Eukaryota; kingdom Viridiplantae; phylum Streptophyta; class Magnoliopsida; order Proteales; family Proteaceae; genus Telopea; species Telopea speciosissima. The sequence continues at coordinate 53,823 of NW_025317465.1, forward strand.
CACGAAGGCACGAATCAACGTGATTTCCTTCTATTCCAGACTACCTCCATTAAACTAAATGGTAGCAATTATTTGTTGTGGTCTCGCTCTTGTCGCTTTGGTCTCTCTGGCTATATCACAGGAACGGTCGCTAAACCATCTGATGCTGGTCCTGTACTTGACAAGTGGGTGACTTCCAATTTTCTTGTAATGTCATACCTTGTCAACTCTATAGAACATGAAATCGTCGGGCGTTATCTTCTTCTTGACACCATAGTACTAAAACTCGCTAAATTTCGGTCGAGATATCGAATATTTCGATTATCTCGACCTCTCCGAAACGAAACGCAAGTCCGAAATGAAAAAATGCAATATTTCGAATATTTCGATGAAGTTTCGGAAATTTTGGTCATCTCGTTTCAAAAATTTCGGAAATCTCAGACATTTTTGGCATTTTACACCCACAGAAAAATACCATATTTCGACCGAGATTTCGGCGAAATTTCGGTATCTCGGAAATTTCGGTCAGACCGAAACACCGAAACGAAACGAGATTTAGTACCATGCTTGACACGACTGTGAAGATTTGGAAGATAGCCAAGGATACTTACTCTAAGGTTGGTAATGCTACTGGTCGGCATGAGCTTCGCCAAACAATTCTTTAGACTAAGCAATTGGAGTTATCTCTTTCCCAGTATTACTCCAAGTTGTGTACCATGTGGCAACAATAAGATATTTATGGGACTTTTGCTGCTACCTGTGAGGTAGATAATACTGCATTTTAGAAATGGGAAGAGAACTTGCGTGTTTTTGATTTTCTTGCTGGACTTAATATTGAGTTTGATCAGATCCGGGCTGCCGTCCTCGATCGAGATCCTCTTTCCTCTCTTGAACAGGCATATTCTCTTGTTGTTGCTGAAGATGATCGCTGGACAGCTATGATTCAGCCTGCTACCCAGGAACGATCTGCTCTTCTCTCTGGCTTTCAGTCTAGTACCCGTGGAAATTCTGCCCGTGGTAGTGGGACTGATCGTATGAGCAATGATTGGCCTCCCGTCAAGTGTGACTACTGTGGCAGGGAATGTCATACAAAGGACCGTTGTTGGAAGCTTCACGTCCTTCCTGCAGATACCCGGGGACGTGGACGTGGTTCCAATCGTTCTTCCCGGGCAAATCAGGCTATATCTGATGACCATTTTTTTGATCCGACCGGCCGCCATTCAAATGATGAGATGCTGCACCTCCATACTTTGATGACCAGACTGGACACTACTGCTTCCTCTACCTCTGCCATTTCCTTGCCCGAAAATTCTGGTTTAGGTATTTCTTTTAGTGGTAGTTGCTCCTCTGTTGATTCCACCTCATGGGTGATTGACTCTGGCGCAACTGATCACAGGACATGTTCTCCTCTACCAGGTAATTCCAAAGTTCGTGTTGCTGATGGTTCCCTTTCCCCTATCTCTGTAAGGGGACTGTACAGTGTTTGCCGTCCATGCGTATTGCCTCTATCTTGCATGTTCCCAAATTTTCTACTAATCTCTTGTCTATTAGTAGTCTTACTAGGGATTTGAAATGCAAAGTCTCCTTTTTTCCTTCTCATTGTTTGTTTCATGACTTGGAAACGGGTCGTACGATTGGTAGTGGTCAGTGGTCTCTACGTGCTCAATGGCTGTTCGTCTGCAAATTCCGCTTTGGATTCTCTTGGTTCTCCTATTGGCATTTCAGATTCTACCCTTACTGAGCCTAAACATGGCACCGACGTCTTGGCCATCCTTCCCTTGGAGTTTTATCTATTTTATTTCCATCTTTGATTAAGAGATGTAATCCGGACAATATTAGTTGTGATGCTTGCATATTTGCTAAATAAACTAGGGCTATTTATCCTATTTCTGATAAAAGAAGTCTGGTTCCTTTTAGTTTGATTCATTCGGATGTGTGGGGCCTTTCCCAGTGTGTGTCAACTTCTGGGTTTTGTTGGTTCGTTACATTTATTGATTGCTTTAGTCGGACTACCTGGGTCTACTTGATGAATCAGAAGAGTGACGTCTTTACTTGCTTCCAGTTATTCCATAAGATGGTTGAGACTCAATTCGATGCCCGTGTGAAGATTGTGCAAACTGACAATGGGAAGGAGTACATGGACAGCCGCTTCCGCACTTACTTTGACTGACACTAGATTATACACCAGACCTCATGTGTCGACACGCCGGCCCAAAATGGTGTTGCAGAACGCAAGAATAGTCATTTTTGGAGGTTGCTCGCTCCCTCATGTTCGCCATGAATGTCCCTCCACGATTTTGGGGGGATGCTTTTCTTGGTGCCTCATGTCTCATTAATCGGTTACTATCTCGGGTCTTGGATGCTCGCTGCCCTCTAGAGGTCCTTTTGGGAAATTCATCCTTTGTTGTCTCTCCGAAGGTGTTTGGATGTGTTGTGTTTGCCCGCAATCACCACCATATTGGGAAGCTTGATCCTTGAGGACTATGGTGTGTGTTTTTGGGGTATTCTGCTACTCAAAAAGGCTACAAATGTTAGCATCCTCCCACACGGCGCATGTTCATCACTATGGATGTTGTGCTCCGTGAGTCTGAGGCTTATTTTTCACCTGCTACACCTCTTTAGGGGGTGCTTAGGAGTGAAGAGATGTCTCCTCTCATTGAGCCGTTGGAAGTTGAGATTCCTAGTGTTGAAGAACCATCGACGGAAATAGAGCTTCAAGATGGGATCACTGGACAGGAACATGACCAGCCCCTGATACAAGGAGTAGTTGAGCAGCCTATATTCCAGGGAGAGACTAGAAAATATCCCTATTTTGATGAGACGTTTGCCAGAGCAAAATGGCACAAAAAGACTACCACCAATGAACCATCTCCACCTGTACTTTCGGCTCTAAGTTCTACTCAACCTCCTTCAAGTTCCTCTCATGGTAAGCTTGCCTATAATCCTAGTCTTGTTTTTCCTATTGCTATTAGGAAACCTAAAAGGAGTTAACTCAACATCCTATTTCTAATTTTGGGTCTTATGACTCCCTTTCCCCTTCCTTCCAAGCTTTTGTTACCTCTCTATCCTCTGTTTCCATTCTTAACTCTTGATAGGAGGCTATTGCCGAACAGAAGTGGAAAGAAGCAATGAATAAGGAGATGAGTGCTCTGGAAAAAAATAAAACTTGGGAGTTGACAACTCTTCCACCCATGGTTCAAGATTTCGCGAAATATCGCCGATATATCGGGATATTTCGGAAATCTCGACAGTACCGAGACGAAATGGCAAGGCGAAATGGAAAAGTTCATATTTCGGTGATATTTTGGCGATATTTCGTGATATTTCTTATGAGTCTTGCACTCTTGTGAGTTGTGAACTTGTGGCTTTGTGTATTGATTATTGAGTAATGAATATGGACTATTGAGTATTGAACTATTGACTATTATGGAGTTTATGAGTTATGACTTATGACTTGTGAGTTATTTTTGTTTCATTACTTTGTTTAAATTTCTTATGTCTTTTAGTACCTAATCAATGTGTATTTAACTATTTATACATCAAGGTTGGCAACCGTATACTGTCAATCATGGGTGCACACCCAAAACACCACTTTGAGTTCATTTTTTTTTGCAATATGAAGGTTTAAATGTGTTTATTTAGCTTAAATAAGGGTGTACATGAAGTATTAGGCCTTAATATGGCCAAAAACCCACCAAGATGGAGTGCGGAAATATGGCAGAAAAAAAACCATATCTTGGCGATATTTCAGTATATTTTGGATATTTCGGCCATCTCGACCAGCTCGAGATACCGAGATATCGCGAGATTTTAAACTATGCTTCCACCTGGGAAGAAACCGGTTGGCTACAAATGGGTCTTAGGCAAGGATTTAAGTATCGGTATCGGGTATCGTATTGGTCAGGCGATTTTAAGAGACGTATCGTATCGGAGATACGTATTGATCGGTGCAGAAACGCATGAAAATGATTAAAATACGCATGAAAATACACTTTTGGACACAAAAAACAATATAAACAAGCAATTTGTGTCATATATCATGCATATATCTTGGTACAATAAGACCATCCAATGTCTTGTTGTCGCGGCATCGTCTTAAATACCAAACAAAAGTAGATTACTATATAAGATATATATTAAACAATATTCAAATCCACACATCAATAATTTATACAAGTATAGACATACATCATGATGTATGTCATGCATTGCATCATTTTCATGTATTTATTACCTAGCAAAGTTGCCCTAAACAATATTTAAACATTTTTATATTTTCTCCAACTAGTTACACATTATTTAATTTTTCAAATAATGAAAAAAAAATGACATAATATACTACACATATGAATCTAACTCTTCTCTTCTATTTCAGCCAACTATACATTTTATCAAACTATAATGAAAGAGTATAGATGGAAAATCCATGATTTTTGACATTTTTTTAAGTATTTTATATATTCAGAAAATACCCAAAAAATTAAAAAAAATACAGATTTTAGGGTAAATGTATACTCTTGTTGGGATGTCATAGATCTATACATAATGTACTACATATACTATATACATTAGCATTTGTTTTAAATTTAAGAAGAAAAAAAAAAAATCATTTTAAAGAAGGAATTTTCGGTTTTGGGTAAAAAATGCCAAAGAAACATGGATTTGAAGTCAAATCTTTGTAAATGTATACAAAGAATGCAATTTCTATGTTAGTTTAACATATTCCCTTTGATTCATACCAAAAAACATACCAAAAATCAAAAATTTAAGCAAAAGACTCAAGTTTTTTGAATTTTTTCAAACAACTTACCTTTCCCTTCAAGAACAGCTTTTGATTTCAAATGTGGGCTGTTAGATGCACCAAATGATGTGATTTCACCAGCTTTAGGGTCGTTTTTGGCAAAGGATTGAAAGCCCTCAACAAATCTTACCCAAAAACCAAGTTTAAATGTGTTTTTTGACGGGTTTCTCAAAGCTGGAAAGAGGTTTTTTCCGCCAGCCTGCTCAAAGTTCGACTTTCTGGTTTTCAGAAATGAAATGGACATGTGGGTTTTAAGTAACGATACGTATCGAGACGTATAGAGTCGTCTCGATATGTATCGTTATGTATCGGTCGATAGATATCGATAGATATCGAGACGACTCTATACGTCTCGATACGTATCGTTTTTTTAAATATAATAAAATAATATTTTTAAAAACTCTCGGCTGTATCGATACGTATCGTATCGGTACGTCTCGGTCACTACGTCTCGATACAGTGGAGCCATTTGCATTTTAAAAAAAAAAAGATACGTCTCGGCCTGTATCGTATCGACCATGACCGATACCGAGACATATCGGCCGAGACGATACGATACGGTCCGAGACTTAAATCCTTGGTCTTCGCCATCAAACAAAAGGCAGATGGGTCTATTGAAAGCTACAAGGGCAGATTACCTGCAAAAGGATTTACCCAAACCCAAGGCATTGATTACCAGGAAACATTCGCCCTGTTGTGAAGATGAACACAGTTAGAGTAATTATCTCCTGTGCTGTTAACCAGGGTTGGGAACTTCAACAACTTGATGTAAAGAATCCCTTTCTGCATGATGATCTAGAAGAAGAGGTTTCCATGGAGATTCCACCCAGATTTACTACTTCAAAGACTGGGGGAAAAGTATGTCATATGAAGAAAGCATTGTATGGCTTGAAGCAGTCACCAAGAGTCTGGTTTGGGAGATTCCACAAAGCTATTGTGTCGAATGGCTACAAGTAGAGTAATGCTGATCTCACATTATTCATTAAGAAAGAAGGGCAGCATATCACAATGTTAATTGTTTATGTCGATGACATTGTGATTACTGGAAGTGATACTGAAGAAATAAAGAAGTTGCAGAAGTACCTGGGAATTGAATTTGAAGTCAAGGATCTAGCGAAACTTAGATATTTCTTGGGAATTGTGGTTGCCCATTCAGCTCGTGGCGGTTCTCTGTCCCAACGAAATATACCCTTGATCTGCTCAGTGAAACTGGAATGTTAGGGTGGAAACTTGCAGACATACCTCTGGAACCTAATACTCATCTGAAGAGTAAGGAAGAAGATCCGGTTGATAAAGGCAGCTACCAGAGATTAGTTGGCCGCTTGATATACTAATCACATACCAGGTCTGATATAGCATTTTTCGTGAGCTTGGTCAGTCAATACATGCATGACCCTCACTCTTCTCATTTGGAAGCTACCTACAGGATTTTGAGATACTTGAAGTCTTCCCTTGGAAAGGGAATCTTATACTCTCCTCATAGCCATACTCGAGTAGAAGCATACACAGATGCTAACTAGGCTGGTGCCCTGATGATAAGAGATCTACTTCAGGTACTGCACCTTTGTTGGAGGTAACTTAGTCACTTGGAGGAGCAAGAAACAGTCTGTTGTTGCTCGATCAAGTGCTGAAGCTAAATTCCGAGCTATGGCACATGGAGTTTGCGAGTTTCTATGGTTACAAGGTCTTCTACAGGATTTACACCTTCCAATAACTCTACCCCTGCATCTCTACTGTGACAGTAAATCTGCCATTCTTATAGCACACAACCCCGTTCAACATTACCGTACCAAGCATGTGGAGGTTGATAGGCACTTCATTAAAGAGAAGCTGGAGCAAGGAGTTGTATGTGTCCTGTTTGTTCAATCCAGTGATCAACTGGCTGATGTTCTTACTAAAAGTCTTAGTTCTAAGTCCTTTTCTTCTGTAATCAGTAGGTTGGGCATGGGTGATAAATATGCACCAACTTGAGGGGGAGTGTTGTAATGTAATGGGTACAAGAGTAATTCTGTCCTGGGGGTATTACTATCATTGTATCCATTCTGGAATGTTCCTCATCTAGTTGTAAATAAAGAGGCTGTGGACACATTGTACACAAGCCACATTCAAGCAATTCCACAAAACTGAAGCAGTCTCGTCGTGCGTGGTTTGGACATTTTACTGAAGTTGTTCTGGAATTTGGCTTATCCAGATGCAATGGTGATCTTTCTTTCTTTTATGGGCAATCAACTGCAGGAAGGATTTTTATGATAGTTTATGTTAATGATATTATCATTACTGGTGATGATTCAACATGTATTGTGGATTTGAAGTTATATCTGTAGCAAAAATTCAAACTAAAGATTTGGGCAAGTTGAAGTATTTTTTGGGAATTGAAGTAGCTTAATCTCAGAAGAGAGTGTTTCTTTCTCAAAGGAAGTATGTTTTGGACTTGCTGAAACATGCATGCTTGGGTCTAACCATATTGACTCTCCTATTGAAGGGGGAGATATTCTTGATGATCCGGAGAGGTATCGGGGACTGGTGGGAAAATTGAACTATCTAACAGTTACCCGACTAGATATTGCTTTCCCTGTTAGTGTGGTGAGTCAATTTCTTTCTTCTCCCCGGACCTCTCATTGGGATGTAGTTATTCATATTCTTCGCTATCTCAAAAAGGCTCCAGGTAGAGGAATAGTCTATCGAGATCATGGTCACAACAGAGTTGAAGGATTTTCGGATGTTGATTGGGCGGGGTCTCCAACTGATAGGAGATCGACTACAGGATACTGCACATTTGTTTGAGGAAACCTTGTTTCTTGGAAAAGCAAGAAACGGAATGTAGTAGCCCGTTCTAGTGCTGGGTCAGAATATAGGGCTATGGCATACCTGACATCATAGTTCGAGAACTCGTTTCGTTTCGGTATTTCGAGCTGACCGAAATATTCGAAATTTCGGATATTTCGGTCGAAATATTGTATTTTTTCTGGTATGTTTCGATAGGTCATTTCGGTGGGTTTTAGGCCGATTTAAGGCCTGAAACTTCATGGAAACCCTATTTTAGGCTATATAAACACATTTAAATGTTCAAATTGCAAAAATAGTCACCCAAAAGGGTGTTTTGGATGTGCACCATTGATTGGCAACGTACGGTCGAACCCTAATGTATAACTTAGTTAATTACACATTGTACATTAAACAAGTAAATTGGCTTGGAACTAAGTTGGAAACATAATGACTCATAAGTTAAGTCATAAATCATAATATTAAGTACATAAGACATCAAGTCAATAACAAGTTAACAAATAACAACTTAAGAGTTAAGGTTTAAGAAGATGATATCAAACATTCCGAATCACAATATGTCAATATCCCCAATTGTCCCCTACAAGGCTACAAGTCAAGTAGTCAACTAGTCATCATTCATCTCAAATGTTTACAGATTTGCTAATAATAACTACTCCGCCGTCCAGGATCAACCCCACTCATGGTCCGTTGGAGCCAACGTGTATTGCTCTCCGACTGTAGGACAAATGCATGCCATGTCATAGTCTGGGAGAAGAAGCGAGTGTAGTCATCCACAGTGGCCATGTAAACTCATCATCAACATGCTGAAGGTAACCTATCCTAGGATATAGGTCATCAAACTGTGAAGAAGTACTACCCACTGATCCACTATGATATGAGTCATATGACGGCTCTGGGAGCATGTACGGGTTGTACGGCTGCGGCTGGTGGGTTGGGTAGCCAGTGTAGGGAAAGAAGTCATCCACAAAAGGCGATCCACTATATCCCTGTGAGTGGGAGTCATACTCAAATCTGGGAATGGATGGAGAAGATATAGGTTGCTGCCCCCAAGGGTACTGCCCAGAATGCCCTTCGCCATATGGATGTGAATGAGATGAACCATGCTTTGATTGTGCTGGAGATGGGACTGCTGTCTACATGAAAAGATGGGGCACGGAAATGCCCACTCGATCTATTGTCTCTATCGCCAATACTCAGTCCACCAACAGAGCCAGATAGGGCATCAATGTCCATAAGCTCAGCTTGCCTACTAGTACCACTACCACGACCACCAGGACGGGATTGGCCATGCTGCTTTCTCGAGTAGGTCGAGGTGGACGATGTGGGCCGTGTGGTTGGTGTGGGGCCGGTGGGGGCACGGATTGCCTCTTGCTGCTCTTGTACCACAAACGGGACTCAAGTTCCCTCATAGGCTTGACCACCATCACCATCATCATCACGTCCATCATTACCTTCATCATCACCATCTCCACTAGGACCACCACCACCATCTCCACCAGATGACATAGACCAATCTTCATCCTCCTCATCAACACCACCAGTAGGCTGGAACGGTATGGGTGACGCGTCCCGTGCGTGTACCTCACCCTTTGCAGCCATGAAGTCATCCACATTAGCTTCTATGTGTTCAGCTATCATGGGGTCAGGTCTACCTCCAGGCTGATCTAACACTAGCTCACCTCTATCCCTCACCCAATCAACAATAGGATCTTCATCATCTGACTCTACCTGAAAAATGTCGGCGAGATCGATATTTTCCCTGATACCCTCTTGTCCCATGCGTATGTGTTGCATCTTTAACCTCAAATTATAATGCACATAAACTAAGTCAGAGAGACATTCAAAACCCAATCTATTTCTCCTCTTGGAGTGGATGAGAGAAAATGTACTCCAATTCCGTTCACAGCCAGATGCTGAACATGCATGGGAGAGAACCTTGATTGCTATTTTTCTTAAATTGTTTGCCGAACCCCCATACAACACCCACCATTCAGCTGCATTACAACAAAAGAAACATGTCACCTTCATTTCAAAAGAATAAGATATTGAATTGAGTAATGACTAATGAAGTAATGAGTAATGATTAATGAGTACCGGCATCACCGCGTGTCCGGCCTTGCTCTGCAGCACTGGTTCCAAAATTTCCCAATGCATCCCTAAAAGTCTTCAACTACAATCATTTGGAAAATATTTAAAATTAGTAATGACTCATTACTATTTAGTATTGAATTGAGTAATTCCAAATGAATTATAACTTATAAGACTCACCTCATTGTTGCATATCGCCTGTTATTTACTATTCGGCTCCAACTTGGCAACTACTTCTTTGACTGCATCAATAAGACTATTATTCAACCCAAGCCTATGACTATATTGGTACTGGGGGTTCAAATAATATGTTGAAATTGACATTACATATTGACTAGTTAGTAATATATCCTTCAAATTAACTTTAAAAGATGTAATTGCATAAAAAACAAGGCGTGTACACTCACCAGCCTTATGCAGTGGATGCATAAGTTGATTTTCCCAGTGGTCCTTGATAATTTTGAGAAAGTGTTTGCTACCTTGTGGATTTGCATTGTAAACACCTTCATTCATCAAGTCTATGGCAGCATATAGATGTGGCATGGTTGGTCCCTTGAGAGCAGAATCAACTATATGCAAAACCTTGACCCCTGAGTGCAGAAGTTGTATCACTTTATGCAACTTAGACCGAAAGTCATCTGATGAAATTGTAGCTTGTGCTTCCCTACCCCCATGGGTATTGGACCTATTCCAGTTGAACTAGTCTTCAGAATCAAACATTGATCTCAGTCCAGATTTCTTGGTCTCTATACTCTTGAGTGCAATGTAGTTAGTGGTGAATCTAGTTATACCTGGTCTCACTAAGTCACCCCCACACTTCTCCCTCAAGAGGTTTAGTGCAAATCCATGGTTGTAGACAAAGTTGGTCATTTGCCTTGCCTTTTCCACAACATGTTGTACCAATTTGATATTTCCCATGTCCTTCAACATGAGGTCTATACAATGGGCAGCACATGGAGTCCAAAACAACCGGTACTTATTGTTTTGCATCAACCTCTCACCGGCACTCTTGTGGTTGTTTCCGTTGTCCGTTACAATTTTGACAACGTTCCCCACTCCTACATCTTCTACCACTTCCTTCAGCAATTTGTAGATATACTTTGCATCCTTTTTCTCCTTGGATGCATCAATAGACTTCAGAAAGACTGTCCTCCCATCACAGTACACCATAAAGTTGATGGACTTTCTTGTAGAACCAGTCCAACCATCACACATTATGGTCACCCCATAGTTCTCCCACAGCCCCCTCATTTCATTGATGTAGTCTTCAAGCTCTCTATTCTGCTGGGGCAAATACACATTCATAATCTCATATGGGGCGGGCCCCTTATACCCTGGGCCAGCCTCAGCAATGGAATCTATCATAGTCTGATAAAAGGGGCCTTGTGCTGTGTTTGTTGGGATGGTATGGTATAACATCCACTTAGCAATAGATTCCTTCACCATCCCCTTCAGATTTTTCCATGCTCCTTTGATTTTTGGTTGTTTGTTGCCTTTCTTTCTATAAACACCAGGTGCTTGGTGAAGTGCTGGGTCATCTTGCGCTGGTGGAGGCGGAGGGGGAGCTGCCCTCGTACTCTGTGATCTCCTAAAGGGATTCGGCAACCCACCTCCTCCACTTGTATTTGCTCCTCCACTACCATTAGCACGAGCTCTAGAGGTACCAGCTCCTCCACTACCACCTACTCTCTATCTCTCGACTCTCTTGATCCTCATGATAACTGGCTCTGCTCATCATCTGTGCTCGTCTCCAATCCCTAGCCTCTCGCTCAGTCTCTATATCATCAGGAACATAGACATCATCACTGTCATCATCATCATCATCACGATGGCTTGATTGGCCTCCCGCTGTACACCTCACTGCTTCCTCAAGATCTACTTTTGCCTTCTCCCTCTGAGCCTTCCTCTTACTTCCTCCCTTCATGTAATCAACGACAGCCCTAGATACCTCCACAGGGACCATATGACATGCGACCACTTCAGGAGAATTCCCAGCTAGATGTTGTTTGAGTCTAGTGGCACCACCTCCCAAAAACTGCATGTGACAATAGTTGCATTGGGATTTTCTTTTATCCCCATCAATTGGAGTGCCATGCAACCATGCAATGTCACCCCTAGTGCGCTTGGGTGTGCTCCCCTCCCCTTGGGTCTGGGCCGGCTGCCTGGGCCTCTTGCCTCTGGCTCTGTCGTTTACCACGGTTCGCCATAATCGGACTAGTTTACTGTTGCATGAATAAAAGACAATTCATTTATCACTGAAGCACATCAATTCTTTTAGTTTAAATGTTTAAGAATTAAGATTAAGAGCACTAACACAAGTATATAAGTATATAACTATTTAGTATTTTTCCCCTAACCCTTATATTTTTCTCATATTTAAAAACAATTTTTAAAAATATTTTTCAAATAAATATTGGCCTAGCGCAACAAAATCGAAAAGATATGTAAATGGGTAGCAAATAAGAAGTATGTTCAATTTACTTTTATATTTTTCAGTAATTTTAAAACAAAAACCTCATATTTTTTGCTATTTTTTTGAATTTTTTTAATATTTTTTATAATTTCCGAAAATTAAAATAATTAATTATTGGCAGAAAAATATTTTTCACACCATGAGACCATAGATCGGCCAATGGTGTCTAACATATATTTAATTCATTACCATACAATATACATAACCCCTATTATTTTTTTATTTTTGTTGTAAATAAATCCAATTTTTGAAGTAGAAAAATAAATAAATAATATATATACCAAAAAAAAATTTCGACACCGTGAAGTCGTTGATTGTCTTCCAGTGTCTAATATATATTTATTTCATCACCAACAAACATGTTGATCATGGATTTCCCTAAAAAAAATCAATTTGAGAATATGGTTTTACCTGGAATAGTGGAAAGGCTTCACAGATGTGCTAAGAAGTTTGTTCTCCAAGTGATTCCGGCGTAGATGCGGCAAGGATTCAAGTGGGAAGTGGAAGATTGAAGAAGAAATGAGCAAAAACCAAGCAAGAGTACCAAAGGAGGAAAAATGCTCTCTGTTTCTCAGTCTCGGTCGACCGAGACTGTCGAAACATGGTATTTTATATAAAGCAATTTCTCAAGATTTTCGAAATCGCGAGATTTTGAAAAAATCTCGAAATCTCGAGAATTTCGATCGAAATTTTGTATGTTTTTTTATTCGAGGGGCCATTTCGTTTCGAGGGGGTCGAAATTCTCGAAATCTCAATCGAGATTTCGCGAGATTTTGAACTATGCCTGACATGTGAGTTGATGTGGATACAACAATTGTTGTCTGAACTGGGTTGTAAAGTTTCAGTTCCCATGCAACTGTGGTGTGATAATCAGGCAACAGTTCATATTGCTTCCAATCCTTTATTTCATAATAGGACGAAGCATATTGAGGTAGACTGTCATTTTGTTTGTGAGAAGATGCATGTTGAATTCCATGAATACTGGCTTGAGCAGAGTGACAACCATCTTTATTTATAATAAAGAGAGGAATATTCTGGAATAAGTACAAGGACAAATATACCCTTAGGACAATTCTACCCTTGAACCCATACTACAACACTCTCTCTCAAGTTGGTGCATACATATCAAACATGCCCAACTTGCTAACTGTAGGAAAAGATAACTTATGACCGAGTCCTTTGGTAAGGATATCAGGCAGCTGTTCACTAGACTGAATAACCGGAATACTAATAAGTCCCTGTTCCAATTTCTCTTTGATAAAGTGCCGGTCAATCTCAACATGTTTGGTACGATCATGTTGGACCGGGTTGTGACCAATGCTGATTGTTGACTTGCTGTCACAGTAGAGCCGCATTGGAAGATCAGCATTCACCCCCAAATCTTGAAGGAGTCCGTTGAGCCAGAGAAGTTCACAAATACCCTGTGCCATAGCTCGAAATTCAGCTTCAGCACTAGATCGAGCTACAATAACTTGTTTTTTGCTTCTCCATGTAGTTAGGTTTCCTCCAACAAATGAGCAATACCTGGATGGTGACTTCCTATCATCAGGACTACCAGCCCAATCTGCATCAGTGTATGCTTCTATCCGTAGATGGTTATGTGGAGAATACAGGACTCCCTTTCCAGGACAAGACTTGAGATAACGAAGTATTCTATATGCTACTTCCAAGTGAGACGAGTGAGAATCATGCATGTATTGACCGACAACACTCACGGTAAATGTGGTATATGGTCGGGTATGTGAGAGGTATATCAATTCGGCCAACTAACCTCTTAGAGCTACCCTTGTCCACTGGATCACCTTCCTTACTCTTCAAATGTGGGTTGGGCTCAAGCGGGGTATCTGTTGGTTTACACCCAAGCATCCCTGTTTCACTCAATAAATCCAAGGTATATTTTCTTTGGAAGAGTGATATGCCTTTAGCTGAATAGGCAACTTCAATCCCTAAGAAATACCTTAATCTGCCCAAGTCTTTGACTTCGAATTCGGTGCCCAAATAAGCCTTCAGCTTCTGGATCTCCTGTGCATCACTGTCCGTGATCACTATGTCATCAACATAGACAATCAAAATTGTCACCTGCTGTCCCATCCTTTTGACAAACAATGTATGATCAGCATTGCTCTGCTTATAGCCATAAGCAACCGTGGCCTTGTGAAATCGGCCAAACCAAGCCCTTGGTGATTGTTTCAGACCATACAGAGCCTTGTTCAACTTACACACCTTTCCTTGAGTCTCTGAAGAGGTCAATCCAGGAGGGATCTCCATGTAAACATCCTCTTCCAAGTCTCCATGTAGGAAGGCATTCTCCACAAGAAATGATAACCCGCACAGTATTCATCTTTGCTACATGAGCGAAGGTCTCTTGATAGTTAATACCTTGGGTTTGATTAAACCCTTTGGCTACTAAGCCATCAGCCTTATGCTTTACAACAAAGACTTGGCAAGCATCTCTGCATTCATCGCATCCTTCCATTTCTGTTCGGCTATTGCATCCTGCCAATTGTTAGGGATGGATACAGAGGATAAAGAAGATACGAAGGAATGGAAAGCAGGAGTTAGAGAGTTGTATGACACAAAGTTGGAAATAGGATGTTGCGTACAACCCCTTGTTGGTTTCCAAATAGCAATGGGTAAATCAAGACTAGGATCAAGAGGAGGCTTACCAGAAATATGACTCGGAGCAAGACTTGGAGTAAGAACAAGTGCAGATTGTGTAGTGTCGATGGTGGTGGTCTCTTTGGACCGAGGGCCATCTAAAGGAAAAGCAGTTCCTCGAGTGTAGTCTTCACATTCTTCTCCCCTTGGACCTGTTGCTGTTGCTGAGTTTGTCCTACTTCTTGTTCTTGACTTGTAACTCCATCTTCTAGTTCAACAGAAACATCCTCTATAGTAGGTATCTCAATGTCTAGAGGAGCAATCAGCGGGACCTCTTCACCACTTAGAATCTCCCCCTGCAGAGGTACCTGCTGTTTGAAATAAGCCTCAGACTCCCAGAATACTACATCCATAGTGACAATTACTTTCCGCGTAGGAGGATGATGGCACTTATAGCCTTTCTGGGTAGCTGAGTAATCGAGAAAGACGCACCGCAATCCTTTGGGATCAAGCTTGCCATGGACATGGTGATTCTTGGCAAACACGACACAGTCGAGGACCTTTGGAGGCACAACAAAAGTGGATTTCCCAAACAACATGTCCAAGGGACAGCGGCTACCTAAGACACGGGAAGGAAGCTGATTGATAAGATAAGTCGCTGTAAGCATAGCATCACCTCAGAAGCGAGGAGGAACAACCATAATAAACATCAAAGAACGAGCAACCTCCAATAGATGTCTGTTCTTGCGTTTAGCTACTCCATTCTGAGCAGGAATGTCAACATAAGAAGTCTGGTGTATGATCCCATGGCTGTCCAAATAGGATCGAAAGGCACCATCCATATACTCTTTTCCATTATCCGATCAGAGAATCTTCACCTTGGCATCGAATTGGGTCTCGACCATTTTATGGAATAGAGTGAAACAAGTGAAGACGTCACTTTTACTATGTATCAAATACACCCAAGTGGTCCAGCTAAAACAGTCAATGAAAGTTACGAACCATCGAAACCCAGAAGTAGATACACATCGGACAGAGCCCCACACATCAAAATGTATCAAACCAAAAGGTACAGTGCTTCGATTATCAGAAATAGGGAAAATGCTTCTAGTTTGCTTTGCCAAAGTGCATGCATCACAAGAAAAATAATGTTTATTACACCGTTTCACTAGACTAGGAAATAAATGAGATAAAACTCCAAACGGAGGATGGCCCAAACGACGATGCCAATTATTCAACTCAAAAAGTGCAGAATTAAAATCAGAAGATGCCGGCTGAGATGTCAAAGCTGCCCAGGAACTGTCAAGTACGTATAGACCACCAACTACTTTACCACATGTAATCGTATTGTCCGTTGCCAAGTCTTGAAACAAACAATGGATTGGAAAAAATGTTACTTTGCAGTTTAAATCCTTAGTGAGGCTACTAATGGAAAACAAATTAGTAGTAAACTTAGGAACATGTAGCATAGAGGAAAGACTAAGAGAAGAAGTGCACTGCACGGATCCCTTTCTTGAGATAGGAGAAAGAGACCCATCAGCAGCAGGAACCTTATTATGACCAGAAAGAGGAAAATATGTGGATAAAATGGATGAGGAACCTGTCATATGGTCGGTTGCCCCTGAGTCAATTACCCAAGAATCGGGCCTGACCGAGGTACAGTTCCCACCAAACGAAATACTTGTGGAAGAAGATGTATTGGGATTGGTAGGCAGAGACAAAGCCGAGGCAACCATGGAAGGAGATACTGATGCCGAAGAAGATGTGTCCAATCGATTCACCGTATCTCGAAGATTTTGCAATTCAGCCACTAACTTAGGAAAGAGATTGATCAGGCTGTTCCTCAGTAGTTTCCTAATGAGCACAGGTGTTACTGGGCCGATTAGAACAACCCTTCCCTTGCCCGCGAGTCTCTGCAAGGCGACCATGAAGATTTTAACATCGGTCTTTGGTATGCCACTCCTTCCCACAGTGATCACATTTGATGGGAGGGCGATCAGCAGATGTCCGATCAGTACTAGTAGACCTGTTAGAATTTCCTCAGGAAGACTGTGAACTAGAGATAAGAACCTATCGTTCCTGAGTGACAGGATGAACCATGGCTGCACGCCTACTGTCCTCAGCCGATAGAATCACATAGGCTTGTTCCAGAGATGGAAGTGGGTCTCGATTCAAAATATTGGCACGGATCTGATCAAACTCAATATTGAGGCTGGCCAAAAAATTGAAAACACTTAAGCCGTCCTCCCACTTACGGAGGGCCGTTGCATCAACATTGCAGGTGGCAGTGAAGGGGCCTAGAAAGTCCAACTGCTGCCACATAGTGCACATGGTATTGTAATACTGAGATAGGGACAACTCCAACTGCCTGGTAGAGTGAATCTTCTGACGAAGCTCGTAACATTGGGCAGCATTCTGAACCTGAGAATAAATGTCCTTGGCTGTCTTCCAAATCTTTGCAGCTGAATCAAGGAGATAGTGCCTGACAATATCTGGTTCCATTGAATTGACAAGATAGGACATTACCAAAAAATTGAAGTTCATTCATCGATCTAGTGCAGAACCAGCCTCGGTAGGCCTGACCTGAGTTCCCGTGATATAGCCAGAGAGGCCACGGGAGCCAATAGCGAACAAGTAGGAACGAGACCATAAAAGATAATTGTTGCCATTTAGTTTGATGGGATTCACCGGAAACGAAATAAAATCACGTTGGGATGAACCATGAGAACTAGAGGAAGCAGATGTGATCTTTGAAACGTCAGGTAAGGTGGCTGGAAAAAATTCACAGAAACCAATAAACAAATCCTCCCTAATAAATCACAACATGTGTAGGGGAAAAAAAGAACCCTCGGTGTGAGTCAACTCACCACCAAGGGGGGGGGGAAATTACGGCAAAAAGGGGGGGGAGACCTCTCGCGAAAAAGGGAGGAGGTGAGAGGTCTGCAGGCTTGGGAGAGGTGGCGGAAGGTAGTGGGGGGGGTCTGATGTGGCTGGCGGTGGTGGCGGGAAGTGGTGGAGGGACCTGTGGAGGTTGGCGGAGGTGGTGGAGTGCCCTGCGGGGGCTGGCGGAAGGTGGGAAAGGGCTGGCGGAGACTGGTGGTGGTGGCTGTCGTTAGGGCAGAATCACAAAGAAGAAGTGAGAGAGAAAAAAGAAAAAATGGAAAAAATTTCTAATTCCCATATCCCCGGAATATCTTTGGCTCTGATGCCATGTTGAATTCCGTGAATACTAGCTTGAGTCAGAGTGACTACAACCATCTTTATTTATAATAAAGAGAGGAACATTCTGGAATGAGTACAAGGACAAATATACCCTTAGGACAATTCTACCCTTGAACCCATATTACAACAATGCAGAATGGGCTAATTCTTCCCTAGTCATGTTAGAACTGGAGAGCAACTGGCAGATGTGTTTACAAAGCCTTTGGGTAGTGGGTGAATTGATTATATTTGTAACAAGCTGGGCATGATAGATATATATATGCTCCAGCTTGAGGGGGAGTGTTAGATATTAGTTGTGAGCCAATAGTGGCTCTTGGGATTAGTGCCTGGCTAATTCCAAGAGCCTTCTTAACTTTAAAGTTATGTAGGGTATTCTTTTACTGTTTTACCCCTATTCCTATGTTTATATTGTACACCCTCTTCTCTATGAAAGGAATGGATTTGCTCTACGATTGAGAGCTCTTCTTCTCATCTCTCTTCTTCTCTTCTCTTCTCTTCACCCTCTACTTTCACAAACTACACAAATAACCATTGTGTTCCTAAGTTTATTGATTTATATTCTATACATTTAATTGTCAGACGTCAATTCTCTTTGGGTTAAGCATTCATTTGGATTATGTTATGGGGGCTATTACTGTGTTTAATAACTTATGGAATGATTGGTTCTCGTATTTCGCTTATTTTGCATTCGTCTTATTTTTTTTTCAGAATTATACTGGCAACAAGGAAATGCTTGGAAGGTGTGAACAGGTATATTCTTATGGCCTGAGTTCATGTTATCGACTACTTATCGTTATAAATTAATTGTTAACATGGTTCTGGTCAACAAACGTTTCAGTTTTTCCTGGAGCTGATGAAGGTCCCTCGAGTAGAATCCAAGTTAAGGGTATTTTCATTCAGAATCAACTTTTCTACTCAGGTATTCCTAGTAACAATTTATTGATAACGAATGAACAACTAGTAGTAAAGCCCAGAGGGGCAGGGCCAACTGGTATCCAAAACAGAATAATGAAATTAAAAACAAATTACAATCTCGTAAAGAAAATGATGGATCCAAGTACAATCTAGGTGTAAGTGCCACCTGCCTTGCTATTAAGATATGCTGTGTCATTCACTGCCCTTGGCTTTCAATGATTGGGAATACATTAGAGAGGTCACTTGTCTAATGACGTGTGTATGTCTCCATGGAAAATCTACATGTGTGGGCACCCATGCAATAGGCCAATAGCTGAAAACGTATTCCCTTTGACCTAATAATGGAGACACCTTTTACAACAAATTCCAAACCAACATGGAAAGAGATTATCTCCACTCTTGAAGAGTCACCCTCTCCTATAGGCCCAGAGTAGATCTGTGCTATGGATCCAGCCCCCACTCTCTGAAGAGAGAAAGTAGAGGTACAATCTTTGAAAATCTGATCCACCAATTGCCCAATAAGCTACCCTCACTGTAATTTGTGTTGATCTCGTAGTTGGTGATGACAATGTGTTTTTGTTTGATTTAAATTGGTTAGGCAATATATATTTATAACCCTTAATTGGTTAGGTGAAGGAGTTACGATCTAATCTGATTACAATCAACAATGCTTCTAAAGAGGTATGCTTCAAATTTCAGATCTTTTTTTATTATTATTATTTTTTTATTTTGTAACTTTTGATCAAGTGTAATCAGTATACAATATGAACTTGGAAAGTGCTGCCCCTCAACTGAGATACGAGAGAGGGGAGGGAGTTGCATATTGTGCAAGGTGGAGGGACTCATCCCCTGATCTGGGGCAATGATTGGCCATAACGTTTGCTTGTGAAACCTGATGGCACCCTCCAAATTAGTGAGATGACTAATACGTGAATATCTGTGTTGAGTACATCTAATGTGTCAACTACTTCACTATAGGTAAGGGAATCTGTAAAGTTGCGTCAGATAATGCAGACTATTCTCACCTTGGGAAATGCATTAAATCAGGGAACAACGCGAGGTAACTGTTTAAAATACATCAATATTTATTTGGGACATTATTACTGAAGGCTATATGTCAATTTCTTATAATTTCTTCCATTTCTTGCAGGATCAGCAATAGGATTCAAACTGGACAGCCTTCTTAAATTGTCAGACACTCGTGCAAGAAACAATAAATTGACTCTAATGCATTATTTATGCAAGGTAGAAATGTAAAAGACTTTATCATGCAAAATATGGTAGTATAACTTCTGGGTGCATCCACCAAAAAAAAAAATTACTAATCTATTTAATAGTACTTGATGGCATGCCTGCAAACTTTAGGGGCCTGTTTGTTTGTCGGAAAAGAGGGGTGGAAAAAAAGGTGAGTTTTCCATAAAATACCAAATATCATGTTCGTTTGGTTGTCGGGGTGGGAGAAATGAGGAGACAACTATGCATAAATAAAGGGGGTTGTCAGCTGACATGGCAATCAAAATTTCCCACCCCATCCTTCTCCGAAGTCCTACTCTTTTGAGTTGGATTTTGCGGGGAAGGGAGGGTAAAGCTTCTGCTAACCAACGGTTACACTCAGCGGTCAGAAGGGAGGGTAAACTATGTGGTTCGAAGCCCCATAGTGGTCACGCAGGTGGATATTTTGTGATTCGAACTGGGGAGGGAGGGGGTAGACATAGGGTGAAGAGTGAATGGATTTATGGAACTTAGATTTCAGGGTGGAAAGGTGTTTCAAATCAACGATGGGTTCTTAGATTTCATATGGCATCGGACGATGTGAGAAGTGAAAAGCATGGGACTATGTGCTTTTTTAGATTCACATGGCATCGGACTATGTGAGAAGTGAAAATCATGGATTTAGATCATGGTAGGGATAGCGTGAGTGAATTTATATGGGATAGGGTGGGCGATGGGAAGAACAGGATAAACTATGTGGTTCTTAGATTTCATATTTTAAGATTTTACGGTGTAAGGATTTAGGGTGGAATGGTGTTTCAGATCAACGATGACCAGAAAAGCTTGATTCGTTAAACAAGTGGTGTGGCAAAGACGAAGAAGAAGAAGAATAGAATTGTTTTCTGCATAGAGTTGCTTTGTATGGATTGTTAAAAGCCTGCTGGCCAATTGCCTTCTCACCTCTCCCACTTTCCCTGCTTGATTCGATTGTGGTTCTTCTTGTCAGATCTGACTAATTCCTCTATTATTCTTCTCTATATTTAATTTTTCTGTAGTTCCTGTCAATTCCATCCATTGTACCCTGTACCCTGTTCCTGGGCGGTAGTTGCTGCCCAACAGTATTGGGATTGAACTCTATTGATTCCCCTCGTTTCTTCCTGAGAAAGTGTGGTGCCATTAGCTTGCGTGGGCTGTGAGATCTGTGGTCAATTTTAGACTCGGTCTGGTGTTCCGCCTGATATAACTTCACTACTTAAATATTAAGTCCTTAGTTGTTCTTTTGGGTGGTTATTAAGTGGATTCAAGAGGGTTGTGAGATGGGATTCATAGCCGGAAATCTCAAGTCGATCAAAGTTTACATGAGAGAGTTGATTGGAATGAAATCTGTTTCGAGTTTTATTCACTTGCTGCTGTGAGAGTCGAAAGTCTGTATCGACTGCTGAGTACTTCATCCCTGGTCTGAATCTTCTTTTGATCCTTCTTCCTTTTATCAGGTCTGAACTATCCCTTAATCCTTTCATTATTCTTCTTTGTTGTTTCTCTTTTCCTAACCCTTTCTTATTTTTTCACTACTCTTCTACCTCCTCTGCTATTTGCATTACTGCTGAGTTGGGAATACAACTCCCTGGTTACAAGTCCCAATGGCCTGAAATCTTGGGAGTTAGTTCACCCCCTTAGGGTGATCCAGACCCTAGTTCTTGTCCCCCAAATCATCTGCTGTGAGATTGAAACTGGCAGCCAGGCCAGGTTCTACTGGTTCCGCCAGATTCAGTTTCAGCAATTGAAATTTATTTTCTTGCTAGTTATTTTGCGTCCTGGTCGATTGGATTTAGAGGCCCCTTGGCTTAGCAACCTTCATCTAAAATTTCTGGTCAATTGGAAGGCATACTTCACACCTGAAATCGAATCTGGTCCTCACCAGGTTCTGTTTGCCACAAGTAAGAAGAAGAATACTCTTCTTATTTACAAATTAGGTGACCTTCTGTTTAAGTTACACAACCCCTCTTTTCAATAGTTTGCTCTGTTTTATCCATTATCATTTTAAATTCCAGAAATGTCCTCTTTTTCAAAATTTATTTCCTGTTTAGTCCCTGATTCTGTTTCTTACCCAAAAGGGGTGCTGAACTGTCGAGAAAATTACGAAATTGCAATTAATCCTTTTATTTGAGATTTTCGTCACTTTAGTGGGCCCTGTTAGAAGTTCTCGATGTAAGGGGGCGGGAGTCGTGAATTAGAGCTAGTGCTAATAAACGATCTCCCTCTTAGGGGTATTTTGGTATTTTACTTTTGCCCTATTGTCTAAGCTATTAATTATGAATGGTTTGGGGCAGTCAGACTTACGGTTGTGACTCCCAACTTGTTGCAACAATTCTTCATCTCTTTTGACTGAGTTCTTCATCCATGTGAGAATTACATGTTTAAAAAAAAAGATACGTATCGGTATGTATCGTATCTGTACCGATTGATACCGATACATATCAGCCAATACAATATGATACGGACCACTACTTTTAACCATGGATGTATGAGACATTTAGATTTCCCTCATAAAAATTTGTCTCCTAGATAGGATTGGATCCTTTTTGAATTTTCATGCATTTTCACTTGTTATTACTTGGTGTTTAAATTTATTGCCTTTATGACACTAACGTTTACTTGTACTTGTTTGCTTGTCATCATTAGCTCCTCGCTGAGAAAATGTCAGAGTTGTTGGATTTTGATAAGGACCTGGTTCATTTGGAAGCAGCATCTAAGGTATTGTTAATATTTCGCTAACCTTTATCTCCTTTTTGGTTTTTTGTTGTAAGTTGTAACCAAGATATTGGTTGTATGATTTATTTTTCTTACCCCAAAAGAAAAAGATATTTGTTCTATGATTTATATGGTTTCCCTTGTTTAACCAATATTTTGATTAAAATGACTAGATTCAACTGAAGTCCTTAGCTGAAGAAATGCAAGCAGTCAGTAAGGGTCTTGAAAAGGTTGAGCAAGAGCTCACTACCTCGGAAAATGATGGTGCCATCTCTATGGGTTTTCAGAAGGTTGGGGAAAGTACAGAAAATGCAGTCATTCATTGATAAATCTATTCCTTTTTTTCAGGCTTACAATAACATTCTCCTGTAGTGTTGATTAACAGTTTCTTTTACCCCTATTATTCAGTTATTCCCATGTTCAAGTTATTATCTTTAAAAGATTGTTGCTTACTTCTTAATGTTGTGAAATTTCTTTTTCACAGGCTTTAAAGGATTTCCTTGATACCGCTGAAGCTGAAGTGAGGTCACTTATATCATTGTATTCTGAAGTGGTGAGTTCATAATTTGATCTGTTGATGGTAATGGAAGCACAGTTTATTTCTGAATTTATAATTCAAACACTGTCTTATAGGGAAGAAATGCAGACTGTCTATCTCAGTATTTTGGGGAGGATCCAGCTCGCTGTCCATTTGAGCAAGGTTGCTAATCTCACTCATAATACTTTGGTGCTTAAACTTGGCCTCTCAAGCCTCTGAACAAATTCACTATCTTCTTTTCCTTATATTTTCTGCACTCTTAGTTTATTTGGTTTTAATCTTAACTTTCTCTTTTATCACATGCTGCGAATGATCACGTTTTGTCATCAATTTCTTTAGCGGTTCACTATTTTCTGGTATTTATTATTTTATTCCCTGATGACAAAACATTGTGTTTTTCTAAATGGTTTCTCATCACTTGCTTGCTGATTAGATGGTCCAAATTTATTGGCTGATTTTGAAGTTCCTTAAAAATTTACAGTTGAGATCTACTAATAGTTATTTCAAGATATTTACTGTGGTACATACATCAACATTCTCGATGGTATGGATAGGAATTTTTAGGAATTTTTTTTAAGATGATTCTTCTTTGTTAGGTTTATTGATGCCAAGGAACTAAAACTCGGGTTTCGACCTTGGGAAAAACCGAGTTGGCTCGAGATCTCGGTCGAGTTGGGGTATTTTTTGTTTCAACTCTAATGCTGGTTTCGGTGGGTTTTAGACTTAGTTTGGGTCTGAAATTTGGTACTCTGCCTATTTTAGGCTATTTAGACACAATGGCACTATCAGATTTTGCAAAAACAAAGTCCAAATAGGAGTTTCACTTCGGACCTAGGTTGGTAGGCGACGACGTACTAAAATACCCTACTATACACATAATTTTGTAATAAAAAGCGATCAAAGCATTCAATTAATGTTCTAAACCGAAACTTTTCTTGGGACGAGAATTTGAAATAAAGGATCCATAGTTGTCACGGCGTCACGGCGATCCAAGTCGGTGGAGGGGTGTCACGTCGATATATCGACATGTCGCCCGCCATGGCGAGCATGTCGACCATGTTTTATTTTTTATTTTCTCTATTTTTAATGTTTTAATAGATGTATACTCAAGCCATGTTTTATTTTTTCTCTATTGTTTCTCAAGTTTTAAGAAGAAAATTCAGAAATCGAAGAAGAAATTGAAGAGGGAAAGAAGAAGTCGAAAGAAATCGAAGAGGGAAAGAAGACAGGAAGAAGAAATCGAAGAAGAAATCGAAGAGGGAAAGAAGAAATCGAAGAGGGAAGAAGAAATCGAAGACAGGAAGAAGAAATCGAAGAGGGACACCATGGCGTAGGTCGCCATGCATGCTTCTCCAGCGCCAGGACGCCATGGCGACGCCATGACAACTATGAAAGGATGTTGGACAGCTAAGGTACTTCCTTGGGATTGAAGTTGCTCGTTCTTCCAAAGGCATATTTCTCTCCCAAAGGAAGTATGTTCTGGACCTGCTTTCGTAGACTGGTTTGTTGGGTTGTCGTCCTTGTGATACTCATTTGGAAATCAATACTCGTTTGCAAGAGAAAGATGGTACTTCCGTTGATAAGGGCCGTTATCAACGGTTGGTGGGAAAATTGATTTATCTCTCTCACACAAGACCAGACATTGCATTTGCGGTAAGCCTTGTCAGTCAGTTCATGCATGATCCCTACTCCAACCATATGGATGTTGTTCTTCGTATTCTCCACTACTTGAAGTCAGCTCCAGGAAAAGGAATTCTCTTATCCCCGCATGATCATCTTTGTATTGAAACTAACACAGATGCGGACTGGGGTAATCCTGATCGGAAATCTACTTCAGGGTATTGCACGTTTGTTGGAGGTAATCTCGTCACATGGCATAGTAAAAAACAGAATGTAGTGGCAAGATCCAGTGCTGAAGCAGAGTTCCGTGCTATGGCTCAAGGAATCTGTGAGTTATTGTGGCTTCAAAGTCTACTCCAAGATCTTAGTGGTTCTGTTCATCGTCCAATGGTGTTGTACTATGACAACAAAGCAGCAATCAGCATTGCCCAAATCCAATACAACATGACCGTACCAAGCATGTGGAGATTGGCAAACACTTCATCAAGGAAAAGTTGGAAAGTGGACAGATTTGTATACCTTTTGTGAAGTTAAGTGATCAACTTGTTGATGTCTTAATTTGGCCAAGTTGGGCATGTGTGATATCTATGCACCACCAACGTGAGGGGGAGTGTTGACTAGTCAAACCCGAAAGGCTATATTTGTCTTTTATATTCTTAAGTTGTTTAGTCAGCTATGTGGGTTTTAGTCCCACATCACCTATTTGTAATTCTGTCATCTCTTTTCAATATTATAAATAGAAGAGCTTGGGGTGATCATTACTCACTGAAGCATTACATCCCATCCTATTCTATTAACAGTTTACATATAAAAGAAGAACATAAAAGGATATGAAAGAAGAAGAAGGGGACATGGAAGGGGGATAGAGTACTCTCTCAGTCCAGGGTCTCTCACCCATGGCCTCTCACCATTGCCGTCTCCCACAGCCACTGCCTCTCACAGCTTCAAGCCATAGCTCTTTATTTTCTTCAATCTTCAATCGTGCCCTATATTCAGCCTTGCTCCTTATTTATATAGAAGAATGAGTTCAAGTGTTTGCTAACAAGTAGTTAGGGATGTAACCTGATCGGATTCGGCTCGGAATCGGGTCGGATGTGATCAGATTTGGATATTCCTTGGCCGAATACGGTTACCTATAAACAGATTCGGATGGATTCGGATCCGGATCGAATTAGGATTTTTGACCATCCGTTTACATCTCTACCTTGTGTAACCCGAACCTTCCTCTCCCTAGTGGATACAATTCACTCTCAATCCATATCTCTTAGATCATGATTCTCTTTTCCTCATATTTTGGAACATGTTGAATCTTCAAAAACCCTCAAGATCATTATTTACTTAATTTTTTATTATTAAGTATTCGGATTTCTATCGAAGTATTCAGATTTTTTTTCCGGATATCTCTAAAATGTTGAGTTAACCCGATAAGTGTATTTTGGGTATTTTCTATTTATTTCCCCATAGCTAGTATAGTCGGCTATGCAGGGAGTTACTTGTAGTTTTGCCACTCATTGAAAGTTATAAATAAAGATGCTTGGTGATCACATAGATCATTCAAGCCATTCACTAAAACCTGTTTTGTTAACATGGCATCAGAGCCAAACTTCCTCTGATCTAAGTTTTCAAAACCCCCTACCCTCCCATCGTTTTTTTCTTCCCTCTCACATTCCCTCGATCTTTCTCTCCTTTTCTTCTTGGTTCTCATCCTTCACCTTAGAGCAGCACTAATGAGGTGATCTTATGATCTAGCTGCTGCCCTCAAACCTACCTCTTCTTTTTTATGACCTACAATTAATTCTGCTCGATACTTACCAAAAATAAATAAATAATTCTGCTCGATAGTTGCTGCAGCCCTTCTCTGCAATTTTGGAGTTCTTGTTTTTGAAGATCAGACCTCTTTAAACTTTGAAGGTTGCTATTCCTTAGTTGGAGATTCATCTGCGGTTCCTGGCCAGCACCCATCCAAGCTCTACCACAAGTTTTGTGCAGCCCCTTGCCAAAATTGATCTCAACTTTCAGGGTTTTACAAAACCCTGACACCTATCGATATTTGGGTTAGGGTTCTTCACTGTTGCGGATTTTTTCTGAGGAGTTTTCATCATCCAAGAGGACCACTCGACCTTGATCCCAGCCAATATTTCTGAGTTTTTCGGCAACATTCAGGTTTTCTTGTTTTTGGATCGATTTCTTCCATTATCTATTCCCCTGTTCTGCTTCTTCTTGGCTGGCTGCATCGACTCCTTGCTGGTTCCATTGTTTGTGTGGCTGCAACCATGACAGGCTCAGATCCTTCTTCTGCAACTTCTAGGATTGATGGACAGACCAGGACTGACTTCTCCCTTTTGCTGCTCCCATTAAGCTCGATGGCACCAATTACCTCATGTGGTCTCGGTCTGCCTATTTGACCATTGCTGGTCGAGGCCTTATTGGCCACATTGTTGGGGGTAACCCCATGCCAACTGAACCTGGTTTTCTGCAAGACCGATGGGTGTCCCATGATGCTATGATGATGTCCTATTTGATCCACTCTATGCAGCCTGACATCGCCAGCAACTATTTATTACTGGAAACAGCCCATCTAATCTGGAGTGCTGCGAAGGAAACTTATGGACAGGTCGGGAATGATGCTCAGCCTGACATCTCCAGCAACTATTACTTTGTATTGTTTTCATTTGGTTAGTTATCAAAGTAGTTTTTTTGGATCTTTTTAGTATCCTCATCACTTATTAATACTTTATCATTTTTTTTTGGTGAATAAATAATTCATTACCAAAGCCTGAAAAGGGGAAAGAGAGAATATACAAGAGAAAAGAAACAAGACAATACTGCACCCAACTCTCAAGGGGAAGGGTAGGGGGGACGCAACAAGGATAAGGACAAGCCCCAGGAGACAAATTTATCATATTAATATTCTTTATAGGAAACAATTGCATCCCCAATGATTCACCCGGTCATGTTAATGAGCACAAAAGGATGTCTGGTGACATTTCATAATAATGCTTCCCCACCCTGTATATTGGCCCTAGATACCTTTTTCCATTTCTTGATGATTGGGTGACCCAGTCACTGATTCTTTATATCTGCCAAATATTTTAATCTTTATTTAATGACTATATTGAATTAATACCAAAACATATCCTGCTCCCGTGTTTTTTCCATCTTGAAATTTTCTTATTATGGTCTATCCATCCATGTTTTCTCAAGGTTCCTGCTGCCAGGCAGGGAGAGATGAATAATGCTCATCTACTTGCTTATACCGCATTACATATCTTTTCAAAGATATCGGTGTTTATTACCTGAGTTGTGCCTTATGTTTCCATATTATTTCGATTTTTTTTTGGTGTTTTCCACTTTTATGAAATAATCTTTTAGAATCATCAATTATTACAAATTATGAATAATAAAAATTTACATATTATCCCAACATTTTTCACTGTATTTTTCAGTGAAGGTACCAGATTATGAGCATAAACTCCTTGTACCATGTTCTTTATCTCATTATTTACTATGTGTTCATCTAATTCTACTGTGATTCTATTCATCCATATATCTTCAATATTTTGTTTCTGAAATGTATAGCCTTGTAATATAAACCATGTGTAATATGACATTACCTCTTATAAATGGGGTGGGGGAAAGGGGGTTGAGCACATGCAAGAGTTTGTATTACACCTCAGCAGTGAATGTCAAATATTTTGATTAAAACATGAGAAAAAATGGAGGCCTTGTTTTGCTATTTATCTTTATCTTTTTCTCCCTCCTCCTTTTGTCTACAGTTGGAAGTTCCACGTTGCCAACATTAATTAGGTGTTTCGTTGCTTTTCTCAATTCTGAACCAAGTGGAATGATTCTCTTAGACCAGAGATATTTCTAATACAAAGTTTGCCTGATGTAGCTTTTGAGGTGATAGGGTTTGTTAGAAAAATAAGAAAAGGTCCAAACTATGACCAAACTTTCTCTCAACTTGGCTCAAATTAGTGGCATATTTTTTTTTTGGCTAGGTAGGCCCTAAGGAGAGTTTTAACTCTTTACCTCTTAGTTGTGAGGTGTTGGTCCTTGCTAACTGAGCTACCACTTTGGGTTTAGTGGCTTTTCATGCTAAGCATTAACAAGGAATGCTTCCTAACAGTCCACGTGATATGAACCACATGAAAAGCATACTGGCATGTATTTGTTCCACTATGGGAGAAAAGTTTTTCAGGATTTTACATGTTTTCATATGCAGTTGTCAGACCAGAATAATTTTGGAGATTATTACAGCCTAACAAGAGTCATGGAGATATAATCAAGTATTCTCAATTTCGGTTTATGAATGAAATAAACCAGTGAATATACACTAAATTTTCTCTGGACTAGCAGTTGAGTCACATTCATGGTTCATGGATGACTGATTTCCCCTGACCTGGAACCCCCTCCGCCCCCCCAAAAAAAAAAAAATTTGTTGTAACTCTGTTCCCCTCATCCCTGTGCAGTGACATCAATATTGGTAATCTTCATTAAGATGTTCAATAAATCGCGTGAGGAGAATGCTAAGCTAGCTGATGCTGAAAGGAAGAAACTGGAAAAGGATGCCATGAAAGAACGAGCAAATTCTTCAACAAAATAAGATGGCTTATGTTGATGGCACAGAGGTTTAAAAGTAACACAAGCTGTGCAAGGTAGGATGACGAGGAAAGAAAATGTGACTGTTGAAGCAGTTGGGAGTAAAAAGATTATATTCATTATTTATTTCTTAAGACAACCATGGCCATATACTATGTTGTAACCGGTGCATAATGAGGTTCATCTAGGTTGTATTTCATGGGGTTTTGACCTCTTTCTTTCTGTTTTTTTGGGGGGGGGGGGTGTAATAAGCTTATGTAAAGCAATTCCTGGAATTGAAACTTTATTAGCCATTTGAATGTAAGGCTCTCTTTGGTTGGATTTCGATTTCGATTTCTGTTTTGGAATGATTACTTAAAATGAGTCGACAAATATTATTTGGGGCAAGAAATTGAAATTGTTGGGTTGTATCTTTTTTTTTTTTTTTTTTTGATGAAAGTGTAATCACACAAACCACACACCAATTCCTTATTTGGGGCAAGAAATTGAAATTGTTGGTTGCATTTTTTTTTTTTTTTTTTTTTTGTTTTGATGAAAGTGTAATCACACAAACTACACACCAATTCCAAAAGGTTAACCGACTTTTAGGATCGTATCTTTCTTGGATTTGATAGACCATTTGTTTGAGTTGGGGCAAACCTGAATTGTCATCCGCCATTTTAAGTGTCAAGCTCGTTTTTCATCCACCATTTTAAGAGCGTTGAAATAGTATTTGTACTACAAAGGTGAGAAGCTGCTGTAAAGCAATTCCTAGAAGTGAAACTTCATTTGCCATCTGAATGTAAGGCTCTCTTTGGTTGGATTTCGATTTTGATTTCTGTTTTGGAATGATTTCTTAAAATGAGTCTACAAATAGTATTTGGGGCAAGAAATTGAAATTGTTTGGTTGCATCTTTCTTGCATTTGATAGAACATTTGCAGGGGTTGGGGCAAACCTGAACGGTCATCCGCCATTTTAAGAGCGTCAAGCTCTTTTTCTATCAACCATTTTAAGAGCGTTGAAATAGTATTCCAGGAATTTCACCCAGCTGTACCCTGGTAGCTTCCACAGAAGCTCATCTCCAACATTGGCAAGCATCTTGATTTCTTAACCCTCTAAGTTGAAATTAATTAGAATATTTGAGTTTGATCTGGTTTTTCTAATTAATTTGTTGTACAATTTTTTTTTCCAAGGTTCTTTTCGGTTGTCCCTCGATGACTATGCCCAGGGGGATTTGACATGAAAGAAGTCTTTCTTCACATTTGATTGATTGAGTGGAATTTTTTATTTTTTTACAAGAGAGGGAGAAGTTGGTTTTCACGATGTGGCGAGGAGTAGCTGTTGGTGATGACTCGGTTGACGGCGGTGAGAATCATGGTGGCATAGAAGGTGATTCGGATGCCAATGTTCTAGAGCGGAAGGGAGGTGTTGGGAACTCGGGTGTTGCTCTTCCTCTTGAGCAGGGTGGATATGGAGGGACTGCCAAACCATCTTCTTATGCAGCGGCGGTTGGTGGTACTCACAAGGTGAATATAGATTCTGTGCCGGTTCCCATTCAAGCTGGGAATATTATGAGGATTGTCATTCCTCAAGAAGATTATGAGCGAAGTCTAGCAAAGTTTCAATTTGCTCTAATCGATCGTGTCAATTTCCATCTTGGTTCATTAGATGATCTTCGTACAATGTCCAGGAAGCATTGGTCCCTTAAGGGAAGGGGGGGGGGGTGTTAATCATGACGTGTTGGGGAAAGGATCTGTTGTCTTTCAATTCTCTTTGGAAAGTGATATGTCTCAGATGTGGAGAAGATCTCCGGCGAGGTTTGGCAAACAACAGATTCATTTTCAGCGATGATTCATGAAAAGCATGTAGACATGAAACTTGTTTGGGTAAGATTTTCGGATCTCCCATTCGAGTATTGGCACGGAAATGTCCTTCTTTCCATGGAAAAGGTTATTGGCCTTCCGGTGGCTTTGGATAGGCGTACGCGTAATGGTGTTATGGGTCATTTTGCTCGTGGAAGTTGAGGATTCCCCCTCTTTTTCTAGAATCTATGAATTCCAAGTTGAGCGAAAACAACCTGGGTCGGAGGAACTTTTTGTTTCTAGCAATATGCAGATCTAGGCCGGGAGTGGCTCAAGATGGAGGTGTTCCTCGTGGTGGTGCCTCACGTGGTGGTGTTTCTCGTGGTGGTATTCAGGCGGCGGAGGGTGGAGGTGCTCCTCGTGGTGGTGCTCAAGTAGCTCAGGGTGGGGTTGCGCCACTTGCTCATGCATCTCAGGGTGGAGCAGCTCCACATGGTGCTGCTACTAGTTTGGAAGGATTGGTGAATCCCCAGAATCATTCTTTATTGGAGAGAGAGAATCTGCCTTATATTCTTCCAATAGAGGAAACAATCGTAGGAATTTGGCAATTATTCCTTCTCAAGAGATCCCTCTAAGTTTGGAAAGGCCCCATTTAGCTCTCAATCAATTGGAGGATATGGGTTAGTCCTTATCTTCTAATATTCAGATTTCAAATTTTGAATCTTCTGAGGACCTTGGGCAGTTGTAGATCTGGGTGACCCAGTTGCTTCTGACCCGACTTGCAAGTTGATTGGGTCAGGGTCAGGTGAGGATCTGGATATGAATGACGAGGAGTAGGACGTCTCAGAATCCGAAGTTGGTTCGATGGTGGGTAAAGACTAGGGGTTCGACCAGGTTGTGGCTGACTCGTTGGTTTCTAGAGATGAGGACATGGAGCCTGCTTCTCTTGGCCATCCTGTTGAGGTGAATGTTGATAGAGTTCGTGGTGGGAGAAGGGATAAGGCTGCCCCTAGCTGTGGAGGTAGAGGTACTTCGTCGCGCAGTGGTTTGGCTACAGTTGTTGAGTCTTCGCGGGCTATTAGAACTCGAAGTTCGTACTATAAAATTCAAGCTATCAATGTTACGGCAAGGGGTATTCCAAATGAGAAGGAAGGTGGGGAGACCATGCTTAAGAAATCTAAGAATAAGGGTCTGTCTAAGAGGCCTGACAAAGCAACTTCTTCTAGGTGTTGATAAACCTCCTCTTCTGGAACATCAGGGGGGTGAGGAAGGCTGTTGGTAAAAGGGCCTCAAGTAAAATTTAAAGGATCTTTCTCTTGATTTGGTCTAGGGTTTAGGGTTTAGGATTCAAGCTATCGATGTTACGGCAAGGGGTATTCCAAATGAGAAGGAAGGTGGGGAGACCATGCCTAAGAAATCTAAGAACAAGGGTCAGTCTAAGAGGGCTGACAAAGCAACTTCTTCTAGATGTTGATAAAGCTCCTCTTCTGGAACATCAGGGGGGTGAGGAAGGCTGCTGGTAAAAGGGCCTCAAGTAAAATTTAAAGGATCTTTCTCTTGATTTGGTCTAGGGTTTAGGGTTTAGGGTTTAGGGTTTAGGATTTAGGGTTTAGGGTTTTAGGGTTTAGGATTTTAAGGTTTTAGGTAAGGGTGTCAAAACTAAACCGAAACCGTTTACCGAAATTGAACCGAATCGTTTAAACCGAAACAGATAGATTGTTTAGTTAAATGGTCCGGTTATGGTTTTAGAAATGACACCGTTTATTTAATCAGTTTGGTTCGGTTTAGGTCGATTAATCCAGTGGTTTCAAACCGTGTAATCCAATTAAAACTGATTATAACCAAACTGCCTAACCATTAAAAAATTTAACAAATTTTTTTTGGGTTTTTGACAAATGCTCCCCTGAAAATGCCCATTTGTCCAAATGCCCCCTACAACTTTTCTAATTGTAAACTCCCCCTACTTTCAAAACATTGTAGCATTTTGGTCCAATCTGTTAGAATGGAATGTTATGTGCAAACGGCTGGACTTTTTTTACCATTCTGCCCTTAATAGGGTAGAATGACCAACTTGCCCTCACTAACACTCAACCCTGCAACTCATCTTCCAAACTCTAGCTATCTCCACCGTAATCCATGGCCAGAAACCCTTCTTCCCCAAATCGATTGATTCTTCCCTCCCTAAGGTCCATGCGATTTCTCCAAATTCCCACTTGGCTAACAAAGGTTTCACATTTTTGTCACAGTCTCAATAGAATTGGGCAAAAAAAAATCTCTATTGTTCTCGAACATCTCGTTAGGGTTTATCCTAGCTAGGAGGAATAAATGCTGCGTTTACATGCATTTATGAGTGGAATATAGATTCCAGCTCCAAGTAATGGAACATGGGATGTTAATACATTATATTCAACTTATTTCTTGAAATGTGAATTAGCTGATTCCCCAGTAATGATGAGCAAGACCATAGGTTCTTGTACATGGAGTTCCAATAGGTTCTAGTGGTCACTCTTGGTTTACGCTAGAAAGGGAGGATCTTAGATTGTTCAGATTCATTCCCGTTCCTAGTTGCATTTGCCTCTAGGAAAGAAAATAGCTTTTGCTTCATCATCTATGTCTTCTTATTACCTTTGAGACCCAATTTATAAAATTTTGTTCAATGTCAATTGCAGTTAGGTTTTCATCTAGGGAAACACTTAAGAAACTGTTTGCAATCCATTTTAACTGGATTCAATTAATTCATTTTAATATCATTATCCAATCACACGTGATGCTGATATCATGTAATCCAGGTTCAAGAAGTCAAGTAGGAGTGGAGTCCATGAGAAAAGTTTTTGTGGGATAACCTAGAGGGGGTGAATAGGTTATCACTAGTGAAATATTTTCTTTTTTAAATTGTTCTTGGATAAAGAAAGATAAATGCTCAAATAGAGGACACACAAGAATTATAGTGGTTCGGATAAACCAGCCTACATCCACTCCTCTCAACCTTGAGAGAATTTAACTAGTTTCTTCCTTGCAGTACAGTAGGTAGGAAGAACACGTTTACAAACTTTTTTCTAGGATAAAAGGATCCCAATCTTTTAAGGATAAGAGAATCCGAATCTTTTAAGGATAAGAGGATCCTTGCAATGCCTAGGTACAGTCTAAACTAATGCAACAATGCTTTGTTAACTCAAAAGTATAAACAAATACAAAAGAGTAAAGGTAAACATTACCTAGGCAAGGAGTGTGATATGTACTCCTTGCAAGTGCCAAATGATGAAGAATGAATGCTTTATGATGATGACCTTCTTTAAGACTTCTCTTTAGAATACAAGCATGTGAAGGTCTTTGAGCTTGAAGTCAACCTTTGAATGATCTTGATGTAGACAATTTGACTTCAATGATTAGAGCATAGATTAACTTTTCACCTTTCACAAAAGTTATATTTTGTCCTGTAGTGAATGGGTGAAAAGGTCTGACTTGTTCTCTATTTATAGGCTCATTAATGGCCTTTAGAGCATGTGCAAAATGTGCTCTAACGGATCTATTTTTAATCCATCCGGTCAACCAGATCATAGATGTTGGAAGACTAGCCATTGGAGGGCAAAACAGGCATCCCGTCGGAGTCCGGTGGACCGGATCATCGTCCCACTTGATCTAGTTGACCAGATCATTTTTGGGAACGTACCTATGGTGCTACTGATTGCACCCGGTCGATGTATGCCTTGTGATCCGGTCAACTGGATCACAGTCCGGATCCCTATCTTGGCTTGATTCAGACAGTTTGACTATGGGGACTTCTCCGGGGTTTTCTCCAACTGATTCCAACTTACACTAAGGTCAAAAAGGGGTTCAATTATGACCTCCTAAGGTTTCTAAATGATGCATGTGCATTTTCATTTATATCATGCAAATGTATTTATAAGTATGCAGTGTGTGTATCTATGTATGTGCACACGAACAGGTTTTGACTTCTCTTCAAATGATGTTCTTCAATCTTCAAAAGATTTTTCAAGATCTTCTTTGCTTAAGAAGCTTTGCATGTCTTCGAGATCCAGATCTTCAAGGCTTTGTCTTGAACATCTTTACTTTATGCTTTATGTCTCCTAATTCTTTAATTTATTTATTTTATCATCAAACCTGTTGATATATTGACATACAAGATCTTGTCCAATATGTTTGTTATCATCAAAACAATTATGGAGATAGAGTAGGTTTCCCTAACAATCTCCCCCTTTTTGATGATGACAAACATATGATTTGGTAATAACAAAGAGCAACAAGATATAATGCAATGTATATTGATTAAAACAATCATGTGTATTCACAAGAAATTCATAAATCATGATCCGAATCATTTCAATATCTTCTCCCCCTTTTGTCAACAACAAAAAGGAATAGAGAAAACTCCCCCTGCAATATAGAATCATATGTAGAAAATAGATATTGAACTAGAGTAGATAAATGAAAGTATTGCACCATATAGTCATAACAAATCAACCACATAGTCATAAGAGTTTAAACCAAAGAATCATAAGCACTCTCCCCCTAGAGATGTGCATTACTTGAGGTGTCTCATTGATAAAAGACATACTAAAAAGTAAAGCTGTTGTGTTTAAAAATTACAATCCAAATTATCTTGAAAAGGACATAAAACATAGCAAGTTAATCATCTGTAGGAGGTGTGGATATGTGAAAATGCTAAGTGAGCATCCGCAGCTGGGTCATGATCTCCTTGTTGTCTCCACGAAGTGTAGGAAACTGATTATCAAACCCCTAGAGGCGAGTGTCGAGCTTCTCTTGATATGCAGTAAATTCTACCCTTGTCACATAATCTTCATCTTCACTTGCATCATCATCATCATCCTCACTTTCAACTATGGATGTTGAGACTTGCTTGCACCTAGCTTGATGGGGAGGAAGTGGAGGATCAGATACACCAGTAGGAATTGCCATCTTCTTCAGGATGGAAGCATCAATGGCACTTGGATTGGTGGCTGGGACTTCATTAGTGAAGTCAACTTCAAAGTTCTTAATGATAATAGGCAAGAGACGACTATAGGGGAGGTCAGCCTTGGAGTCCCTTTCAGCAGCAAATTCCATGATTTTCAAGATGATGTAGGAAAGGCAGATTTAATGGGTGTTGGCAATGCACCAAATGAGATAGGCTTGGAATCGAGTGAGAATTAAGTTTACAACCCTAGAACATCTCCACAATGAATGGCAGTGAGGCCCTTGGGTTCACCTAAATAGTTTATAAAGATAGCACCATAAACCTCATGAACATTCATAAAATCATTTGGAGAGGTTTTGGTACGGGGATACATGTGTTCTCCAGAGTCATCAACTCCAATCATTGAGGTAAGTTCCATTGTATCAAAAGAGATGTATTTGTCCTTAACTAGAGAGGTGATGGTGTAGTCACCTTCAATACCTACAACTTTAAGGTTGCAATAGAAGAGTTGGACAAGTCTAGTGTAGGCTTTCTCTTGGGGATAGAGAATGGAGTCCCAACCCAACATTTCAAAGAAATTATTAATTTCACAAGAAAGAATGCCATTGAGTTGGGTCACACTTACTAATCTTTCCCTGATGAGTTTCTTGAGTTGAAATTCTTTCCACCAGATTGAAGCTTCTTTGGAAATGAATAAGTTCCCATCATAGGAATCCTTCTTCT
This sequence comes from Telopea speciosissima, assembly GCF_018873765.1. Lineage (NCBI taxonomy): Eukaryota > Viridiplantae > Streptophyta > Magnoliopsida > Proteales > Proteaceae > Telopea > Telopea speciosissima. Next base: position 90,850 of record NW_025317465.1, read on the forward strand.
TTAAAGCAAGTGTCTTCCTCTTCTTTGAAGATTCTCCTTTGGAAGCCATTATGACCAAGGGTTTTGAGAATGAGGGTTTTAGAAAGGGTTTTGGAGTAGAAAAAGGAAAAATCTTGAAGATTTGATGATGAAAGTGAGTTTGGATCACCAATAGAGCAATAATCTTTAAGGATTTTGGAAGATTTTTCCCTAGAAACTCAAGAGAGGGTTTTTGGAGAGAAGAGAATAGGGTTTGGGCAAGATAGAAAGGAGCCAAATGACCCATGGATTGGTTTAAAAACCATTTTGTCTGCGATCCGATCGATCGGATGACCTAAAACCTGTGTTTTTAGGCTGGTCCGGCCCAGAATTTTATTAGAAGGCCTATTTGGGCTTGTTCAAGGAATTTTGACTTATTCAAAATGGTTACACATACCTAATTCACGTCGAAGAGTACAAAATCTTTCTTCGGACAAGGGTTTGGTGAAGATGTCAGCGACTTGCTTTTTAGTCTCAATATGCTCAAGGACTACTTTACCTTTCTGGGCAGTGTCTCGAAGAAAATGATGGTGAATATCTATGTGCTTTGCTCTTGAGTGAAGAATAGGGTGTTTGCTTAATTAGATTGATGGCACTGGTACTATCACAAAGGATTTTAGAAGGATTGAATGATATTCCATAATCATGAAAAGTCTGACGCATCCAAAGGATTTGGGCACAACACCTGTTAGTTACAATGTATTCAACCTCGGTAGTAGAGAGTGCCACACTGTTTTATTTTTTACTAAACCAAGAAACGAGACATGATCCAAGAAAGTGGCAAGTACCACTTGTGCTCGTACGAACAATATGGCAACTAGCAAAGTCAGCGTCAGAAAAGCTGAGTAACTCAAAATCATTGTGCATAGGGTACCATAGTCCTATATTGATAGTTCCTTTCAAATATTTGAATATTCTTTTAACTGCACTAGAGTGTGATTGCATAGGGCTAGCTTGAAATCGAGCACATGCACAGACAATAAACATAATATCAGGTCTGCTTGCGGATAAATATAACAAACTTCCAATCATACCTTGATAACGAGTAAGATCAACAAGAGTTTCATTCTCATCATTTGAGAGACTTATTGAGGTCATGGGAGTGTTAGAGGCTTTTTGGGAATTAATATCAAATTTCTTTAACAGTTATTTGATATATTTTGATTGATTTATAAAAATCCCATTTGTGCAAAGATATTTAGCCATCTCATGTTTCAACATATGTAGCAACACATAGTGAAGTCTAGAATCCTCCATTGGCTCCTGCTGTGTGAGCTATCAAATAATCAATACCATGAAATGGGGACACATTTAAGTCTAACCAAGAAAATTCACCATTTAAAATTCTTCCACGGGGTTTTTAAATAAGAATTTCAAAGTGCTCTTACCAGTGAAAAGTAGTCAAAGAA
>NW_025317466.1:0-91740 GCF_018873765.1 Telopea speciosissima
TTTTGACATATGTTTATTTTCAATTTAAACCAGATCGGGAGGGTCGTTTGGGGTTATTTGGGGGCATTTCTGTAGTTTATTTGCGTTTGGTGTTTTCTAAAAAGTGTCCTGATCTCTTATTAGACGTGTCGATGCGATGTTGAGGGTCGTGACCTTCGAATCGATACCTCTTTCGGCATAAGTTCTTTTTCGGTTTAAACCCAACCAAGTGGGTCGTTTGGGGTTATTTGGGGGCATTTCTGTACTTTTTTTGGCTCGGCATTTTCTAGAAGGTGTCGTTATCTCTTATTAGACTTGTGGATGCGATGTTGACGATCGTAACCTTCGAATCGATTCCTATTTCAACATATGTTCATTTTCGGTTTAAACTAGACCGGGTGGGTCATTTGGGGTTATTTGGGGGCTTATTTGTGCTTTTTTGGGCTTGGGATTTTCTAAAAAGTGTCCTTATCTCTTATTAGACGTGCGGATGCGATGTTGAGGGTCGTGTTCGTCGAATCGATACCTTTTTCAACATATGTTCATTTTCAGTTTAAACCAGACCGGGTGGGTCGTTTGGGGTTATTTGGGGGCATTTCTGTACTTTTTTGGGCTTGGCATTTTCTAGGTGTCGTTATCTCTTATTAGACGTGTGGATATGATGTTGAAGGTCATGACCGTCGAATCGATATATATTTCGACATATGTTTATTTTCGATTTAAACTAGACCGGGTGGGTCGTTTGGGGTTATTTGGGGGCATTGCTATACTTTATTTGCGTTTGGTATTTTCTAAAAAGTGTCCTGATCTCTTAGTAGACGTGTCAATGCGATGTTGAGGGTCGTGACCTTAGAATCGATACCTCTTTCGGCAGATATTCTTTTTCGGTTTAAATCAAACTAGGTAGCTCGTTTGGGGTTATTTGGGGGCATTTCTGTACTTTTTGGGGCTTGACATTTTCTAGAAGGTGTCGTTATCTCTTATTAGACATGTGGATGCGATGTTGAGGGTCGTGACCTTCGAATCTATACCTATTTTGATATATGTTCATTTTTAGTTTAAACCAGACCGGGTGTGTCGTTTGGGGTTATTTGGTGGCATTTCTGTCCTTTTTTGGGTTTGGTATTTTCTTAAAAGTGTCCTTATCGCTTATTAGACGTGTGGATACGATGTTGAGGGTCATGACCTTCGAATCAATACCTATTTGGGCATATGTTCATTTTCGGCTTAAACCAGACTGGGAGGGTCATTTGGGGTTATTTGGCGGCATTTTTGTACTTCTTTAGGTTTGGTATTTTCTAAAAAGTATCTTTATCTTTTATTAGACATGTGGATGCAATGTTGTGGGTCGTGACCTACGAATCAATACCTATTTCGTCATATGTTCATTTTAGGTTTAAAGCAGACCGGGTGGGTCGTGTGGGGTTATTTGGGGCATTTCTATACTTTTTTGGGTTTGGTATTTTCTAAAAAGTGTCCTTATCTCTTATTAGACGTGTAGATACGATGTTGACGATCGTGACCGTCGAATCGATACCTATTTCGGCATATGTTTATTTTCGATTTAGACCAGACTGGGTGGGTCATTTGGGGTTATTTGGTGGCATTTCTAAACTATTTTGGGTTTTGGATTTTCTAAAAAGTGTCCTTATCTCTTATTAGATGTGTGGATGCGATGTTGAGGGTCGTGACCTTCGTATCGATACCTATTTCGGCATATGTTCATTTTTTCGTTTAAACCTGACCGGGTGGGTCGTTTGGGGTTATTTGGGGGCATCTCTATACTTTTTTTGGGTTTGGGATTCCCTAACAAGTGTCCTTATCTCTTATTAGACGTGTGGATGCGATGTTGAGGGTCGTGACCTTCGAATCGATACCTATTTTGACATATGTTCATTTTCGGTTTAAACTAGACTGGGTTGGTCGTTTGGGGTTATTTGGGGGCATTTCTATACTTTTTTAGGTTTGGTATTTTCTAAAAAGTGTCCTTATCTCTTATTAGACATGTGGATGCGATGTTGAGGGTCGTGACCTACGAATCATTACCTATTTTGGCAAATATTTATTTTAGGTTTAAACAAGATCGGGTGGGTCGTTTGGGGTTATTTGGGGCATTTCTGTACTTTTTTGGGTTTGGTATTTTCTAAAAAATGTCCCTTTCTCTTATTGGACGTGTGGATGCAATGTTGAGGGTCGTGTCCTTCGAATCGATACCTATTTCGGCATATGTTCATTTTTGGTTTAAACAAGACTAGGTGGGTCGTTTGGGATTATTTGGGGGCATTACTGTACTTTATTTGCTTTTGGTATTTTCTAAAAGTTTCTTTATCTCTTATTAGACGTGTAGATGCGATGTTGAGGGTCGTGACCATCAAATCAAAACCTCTTTCGGCATATGTTCTTTTTTGGTTTAATCCAAATCGGGTTGGTCGTTTGGGGTTATTTGGGGGCATTTCTATAGACCTTTGGGCATGGGATTTTCAGAAAGGTGTTGTTATCTCTTATTTGACGTGTGGATATGATGTTGAGGGTCGTGACCTTCAAATCAACACCTATTTCGGCATTAGTTCATTTTCAGTTTAAACCAGACCGGGTGGGACGTTTGTTGTAATTTAGGGGCATTTCTACACTTTTTAGGGGTTAGGATTTTCTAAAAGGTGTCCTTATCTCTTATCAGACGTGTGGATGCGATCGGGTGGGTCATTTGGGGTTATTTGGGGGCATTTCCATACTTTTTTCGATTTTGGATTTTCTAAAAAGTGTTCTTATCACTTATTTGACGTTTGGTTGCGATGTTGAGGGTCGTGACCTTCGAATCGATTCCCATTTCAGCATATGTTCATTTTGGGTTTAAACCAGACCAAGTGGGTCGGTTGGGGTTATTTGGGTGCATATTTGTGCTTGTTTGGGCTTGGGATTTTCTACAAAGTGTCCTTATCCCTTGTTAGACGTGTGGATAAGATGTTGAAGGTCGTGACCTTCGAATCGATACATATTTTGACATATGTTTATTTTCAATTTAAACCAGACCGGGTGGGTCGTTTGGGGTTATTTGGGGGCATATTTGTGCTTGTTTGGGCTTGGGATTTTCTATAAAGTGTCCTTATCTCTTATTAGACGTGTGGATACGATGTTGAAGGTCATGACCTTCGAATCGATACATACTTTAACATATGTTTATTTTTTGATTTAAACCAGACCGGGTGAGTCGTTTTGGGTTATTTGGGGGCATTTCTTTACTTTATTTGCATTTGGTATTTTCTAAAATGTGTCCTGATCTCTTATTAGACGTGTCGATGCGATGTTGAGGGTTGTGACCTTTGAATCGATACCTCTTCCGAGATATGTTCTTTTTCGGTTTAAACCAAATCGGGTGGGTCGTTTGGGGTTATTTGGGGGCATTTCTGTACTTTTTTGGGCTTGGCATTTTCAAGAAGGTGTCGTTATCTCTTATTAGACTTGTGGATGCGATGTTGACGGTCGTGACCTTCGAATCGATTCCTATTTCAGCATATGTTCATTTTCGGTTTAAACCAGACCGGGTGGGTCGTTTGGGGTTATTTGGGGGCATTTCTATACTTTTTGGGCTTGGCATTTTCTCTTATTAGACGTGTGGATGCGATGTTGAAGGTCGTGACCTTCGAATCGATACATATTTTGACAAATGTTTATTTTCGATTTAAACCAAACCGGGTGGGTCGTTTGGGGTTATTTGGGGGCATTTCTGTACTTTTTTGGGTTTGGGATTCTCTAACAAGTGTCCTTATCTCTTATTAGATGTGTGGATGTGATGTTCAGGGTCGTGACCTTTGAATCAATACCTATTTCGACATAAGTTCATTTTTGGTTAAACCAGATTGGGTGGGTCAGAAATGAAATTTTTTTGGCCGAATCAATACGAGGAGAGAGAAGCTCTGGCGATTTGAGAGTGAGGGTCTTGGTGCTTGTTTTGGGTGATGGCCAGCAGGCCATTAGCTTCGGCTGATGGTCTTCCTCCTCTTCCCATTTCGAGGAGGAGGAAGGTAGGGTACTGTGGAAGGCTGTTGTGATTCAGGTTCGAAAGGTGGTGGTGTTGGAGGTGGGGCCTCCTCCTCGGGTGGTGGTGGTCTTGTGGTGGCTGGCTCGGGGCTGGTTCAAAATGACGGGCCTGTGAAGAAGGGAGTGTCGTGGGCAGCTCTCTTTCAATCTTCTTCTAGTTCTTTAAACAATGATGGTCTGGAGTTGAGTTTTATTGAGCCTTCTTTTATTGGGGGCAACCGTGTTGCTCAATGTTCTTCATTATGTTACGGGCAGAATTATTAAAATGGAAGAACACTCTTCTTGGGCACTTCATTGGTCGCAGCCAAGTTTTCTTTGTTAAGGAAGTATTGCTGAAACAATGGTGCATATCTGGTCATGTGGATATTAATCTTCTTGATAGTGGTTTTTTTGTTTTTCGTTTCAATTTGGAGGAAGATAAGGCCAAAGTTCTTGAAGGGGGCCTTGGACGTGCAACGGAGACCACTAATCCTTCGGCCTTGGAAACCAGGGATGAAGCTTGAAAAGGTGGAATTGAACTCCATCCCAGTTTGGGTCACTCTCCCCAACCTTCCTTTTCATTTTTGGAATGTGGAGGCCTTGAGCTCAATTGCAAGCGTCTTGGGCAAGCCGATTTCCACAGACAAGATGACAAAGACTCAAGAGCGACTATCATATGCCCGGTTTTGTGTTGAGATGGAAAGAAACCATGAATTTCCGGATCAAGTGGAGGTTCATGATGATGATGGCCTGGTCTTTTACCAAAGAATTGTATATGAATGGAGCCCTCCTCGGTGTAACGTTGTAAGGTTTTGGGCACTCAAGTGGGCAGTGTGGCGTTAATTCTAGCAAGCAAATGACGTCCAACCGAAAAGAGTGGAGGGTGAAGTCCGGCAAGGGGCCTCAGCTGGCCGGAGCAACTAGTGGTGGTGGCACTCAGGCCGTGCACGGTGGAGGGCTGGGCAGAAAGTTCAAATTTCAAATTTTGAGAATATTACGGATGGCAGATCTGGTGGGACGTGTCCTCCACAAATATGGAAGCTCAATTAGTGGAGGATCCTAGCATTACCCATTCTATGGAGAAGACAGCTGGAATTTCAAAAAAGTTACCAAGTTCAATCCCAAAGAATTTGGCTGACAAGGGGAAGAAGATTGTACATCGCAATGCATTTGCTTTGTTGGAGGATCTAACGGAGGAAGTTCCCTATGACCCCACTGAATTAATGTTGGATTTTGACTCATGCAACGTCCTTTTAGGGAAGGATTTAGAGTGTGAGCAAGATATTGGAGATCCCCCATATAAAGAAGGTGAGGAGGAGGGGGAATTGGTGCCTCAATCAATTATTCTTCACAGCCATGTAAGGAAAGAGATTGATGTAACGGCTGGAGGTGATTTGGTTGAGATTGATAATCCCACCTTTGCCCATAATAAGGAAGGGTATGTGGCAGTTGGGGAGGGAGAGGAGGATATGATTATGGCAAGAGATAATGCGGCAGCACCTACTTTGGAAACTACAGATTGGGGGGGCCCTATTAGGGAATCCTTATTGCAAATCCTAGAGGATGGTGACAAAGCTAATGGAGAACAATCTAATCTGAAAGAGACATCCACCAAGGGAAAGAAAATTTCGGGCAGCACTATTCCAAGGGGTCCACTTTTAGAAGGTATGCCCTCTATTCCTAACCATGCAATTCCATTGAACTCAGATAAGGAAGGGAGAGCTTTGAGGGAGATAGGGAAAAAGAGACTGTTGACTTCTTTTAAACCTCAACGTATTGAAGTGGTTCCTAGCCAAAGTTCAAGTCAAAAAGGAAATGAGAGTGGTTCGGCTTTTGGGGGTAAGAAGCTAGCTCCCCCTCCCCTCCAACGTTCTCAATGAAATGCCTTTGTTGGAATGTACGAGGCTTGAATGCCCCAGAGAAGAGGAGGAGTGTGAAAAGGACCCTACCGATAACAATTATAAAATGGCAATTCTTCTAGAAACAAAAATCAAGGAGGGGAATGTTGATTCTACTTTGCAAAACCTGAAAAGGGGATGGAAGTTTAGTCATAAGCGTAGTCGGGAGCACCATACTCGTATATGGGTTGGTTGGGATGTGGGCTGTCTTAAGGTGGACGTTCTAAAGGCTACTATTCAATTGATCCACATGAGGATTTCTGTTATTGGGACTTCTTTGTCCTTCCTTTGTACTGCTTGTATATGCGCTAAATTCTCTTGAAGGTCGAATGGAACTTTGGAGGGAGATAACTGGCATTGCTTCAGGAGTTGTTGAACCTTGGGCTGTTATGGGAGATTTCAATACGGTTAGACACCAAAATGAGAAGATGGGAGGGGATGCTATCCATCGGGGGTGGTTGATGAATTTAATTCTGCATCTTCAATTCGGGCCTGGCTGACTTGAAATGGAGAGGGGAGTTTTTCACTTGGAATAATAACCAAAGTGGTACTCGTAGAATCTGCTGCAAATTAGATCGAGTCCTTGTTAATAGTGCTTGGCTGGACAAGTTACGTTTCTCGAAGCGAACTTCCTATGCCCGGGAATATCGACCATAGCCCGATTGCTCTCAATATTTTGGACAATCTCAACTCGGGCCTAAGCCGTTCGGTTTTTTGATGCTTGGACTCACCACAAGGACTATGATGAAGTGGTAAAAAGGGGCTGGTTGAAGGCTATAAATGTCAACTTAAACCCCTTCTTGAGATTTGCTGCAAAGTTAAAGAATGTAAAATCTGAGCTTAAATGTTGGAATAAGGAGAGTATCGGAGATGTCTTCAAAAATGTTAAGGATGCGAACATGATCTTGGCGAATTCAGTATGACCTTTCTCTTTATCCCCTTGATGATTCCCTTGTTGTATTGGAGAAGGAAGCTAAAGGCAAGTTGTGGGCTGCGCTGCAAATGGAAGAAAGGTTTCTTAAGGAGAAATCTAGGGTTAGGTGGCTTGAGTTGGGAGATGGCAACAACAGTTTTTTCCACAAGTCCATGCAAAGTGGGCAAAACAGAAACCATATCTTGGAGGTCATGGATCAGGCTGGAAATACACTCACTAACCCTAAGGATATCAAAGAAGAGGCTGTTCTTTTCTACAAGAAGCTGTTCGGGTCAGATTACACTGATTTGGGCTCTTGCCCCCCCCCTCGATTCCCCTTTTGGGGGTGGTTTCCGAATCTCAGAATATGGAGCTTGGAAAGGAGGTAAATGGAGAAAGGTTAAAAGAGTTGTGTTTAGTTTGAAAGACTCTAAAGCCCCAGGGCCCGATGGTTTCGGGGCTGGCTTTTACAAGCACTCGTGGGAGGTCATTGGTGAGGAGCTAACACATGCTGTCCAATGGTTCTTTGCAAACTCCTTCATGCCCCGTTCTATTAATGCAACCTTTATTACTTTGGTTCCAAGTCCGGGATGTCTCCACTTTTTGGGGTTTCGCCAATTGCTTTATGCAATCTCCTATACAAGATTATTACTAAAATCCTCTCCAATAGGATCCAGCATGTTATTGGGAGTGTGGTCAGCCATAATCAGTCAGCTTTCATCAAGGGCAGGTCTATTGTTGACAATATTCTTGTTTGCCATGATATTGTGCGAGGTATCGAACAAAAAGCTGCCAGCCCTACTGCAGTTTTGAAGGTGGATCTTCACAAGGCCTACGACTCTCTAAGTAGGAAATTTTTGATTGATGTGATGGGAAGAATGGGATTCTCGATAAGTTCATAGGGTGGGTGAAGGCCCGTGTAACCACTCCTATGTTCTCTGTCCTAATAAATGGTAGCCCGGCTGGTTTCTTCAATGGAGCGAGAGGGATTAGACAAGGGGATCCACTGTCCCCTATCCTGTTCACCCTTGCTATGGAGGCCTTCACTGGAATTATGCGAAGGCTTGAGATTGATGGTCAGATTAAGCTGCTGCCCCGCTGTAAATCATTTCACCTTTCACACCTCATTTTTGCAGATGATCTTATGATTTTTGTGAAGGGGAACCGCGATTCTATTTTAGCTAGTTTGGGGGTCTGGATGAGTTTGCTGCCCTCTCCGGGCTTCAACTTAACAGATCTAAGTCCTCTATTATTTTAGGGGGCCTTACCCAAACTAGTAGTCTGGAACTTTTGGATTTAACGGGTTTTTCGGAAACCAAGCTGCCTATTAGGTACCTTGGAGTTCCTCTTGTGTCCGGCAGGTTATCCATGAAAGATTGCAGCCCCATCTTGGACTTGGTTCGTCGAAAGTTGGAAGGGTGGAAGGCTAGATTCCTCTCTTATGCTGGTCGTCTTCAACTCTTAGCTTCAGTTCTTCAAGGAAGTTACATTTTGGGCAGGATTTTCGGCCTTCCTGGTAATGTTATCACCAAGCTGGAGTCTATGTTCTCTAACTTCCTTTGGTCAGGTCCCTCTCTTCAAAGGAAGACCCACTTTATTTCTTGGGATGCGATCGTAAACCAAGATCGAGGGAGGTTTGGGAATCAAGCGGATCAAAGAAATGAACATTGCTGGAATTATGAAGCAAATTTGGTGGATTGCCTCCAAGCAGGATCGGCTTTGGGTTAAGTGGGTTCAGCAAAGATACTTAAAGCAAGAGTCTCTTTGGAGATCAAGGGTCTCAATAACTGCTCCTGGAGTGGCGTAAAGTTTTGAAGTATAGGGACAAAGCCCTTCCCCTTATCAAAACTATCATTGGGGATGGGGCTGCTACAAAGCTTTGGCTTGATAATTGGCACCCATTTGGAGTTCTCTTGAATAGATTTGGTAGCAGGATATGCTACGACGCAGGCTCCTACTCTCTTGCTGCCCGACATGCGTGTGTCAAGGAGATTGTGCGTGATGGAGATTGGTACCCTGGCCCCTCTACATCTTTTAACCTCATTGATATATGGAGGGCCCTTCCAACCATTGAAAAATTTCACGATGAGGTTCGGATTTGACAGTTTGGATTGGCAACTCTTGGGTAATTTCACTTCCAAATCAGCTTGGAATGCTGTCCGCACAAGAACTGCCCGACAGATTGGAGTGAAGCTGTTTGGTTTGAAAGGGGATTAATTCCCATTGCTTTATAGCTTGGAGATGCCTTTCGGATGCCCTCCCTACAAGGGACAACCTCATTCATAGACATATTCGGCTCCTCATCATTGTGAGTTTTTCTTTGGAACCGAAAGCAGAAATCATCTTTTCTTTGGGTGCCCCTTCTCTACGGACATTTGGAAAATTATTTATGAGCTTTGCTTTCATGATGGAACCATGCCAAGCAATGTCATTGATGCAGCCATCTCGGTTAGATATGCCGCAGTAGAGCAGGAAGTTGGGGCTGGTCACCAAGCTTGCTTTCGTGCCACAATCAAGCATATCCGGTGGAGAGAAATTTCAGAATTTTCAGGAACAAAATCAGACCTAAGGACCAGATCATAGGGGCTATAAAGGGGGATGTTCTTGGCAGATTATCTTCCATTTCTTTGGTGGGTGACCCTACTACGCCAACCTTCATATTGCTGCCAAATGGGGTCTTCAAGTTCATTGGGCTGCTCGAATTCCAAAGGCCTGCTCTTGGTTTGCCCCTAATCCGAATATGGTTGCTCTCCATTGTGATGGGTCTCTTGCAGATGACAAAGCAAGTTTTGGGGGCCTCATTCGTGATGGATGTGGGGACCCCATAGCTGCCTATGCTGGTCTAGGGGAAGATCTTTCGGTCTGTCCATGGAGTTTAAGGCTATTTACAAAGGAATTTCCCTTTGTATCGAGAAGGGTTTGTATGATGTTTCGTTAGGTCGGATTAAGCTGGCCGTCGACATTTTGAATGGGCAGATCTGGGCCCTGGCAAATCCTTATTTTGAAAAGTAAGATCCTCTCCAAGTTTAGGCTGCTGAGGTCTAAAGAATTAGTTCATGTTTGAGAGAACAGAACCAGCCCGCAGATTTCATGGCTTCCTCCCATCGACCCCTCTGGAACCTATTGGGAGCCTGAGTCTTTCCCTCTGGAGCTGACCATTCTCATAAAGAAAGATAAGGAGCTAGTAACCTATTATAGGATGTAGCCTTAGGGGTTTTCTTTCTCCCTGCTGTTGGATAGGGCCTGTCCTATCTTGCTTAGGGTCCTTTTCCCCGTTTTTGGGTTCTTAAAGGATGCCTTTCTTTGTACATTTTTCTTTTCTTAGTAATACAAATCCTACTTATAAAAAAAAAAAAAAGATTGGGTGGGTCGTTCGGGGTTATTTGGGGGCATACTTTTCAGCCGTGAGATTTTCAGAAAAGTTTCCTTATCTCTTTTTAGACGTGTGGATGCGATGTAGAGGGTCGTGACCATCCAATCGATACCTATTTCAACATATGTTCATTTTTGGTTTAAACCAGACCTGGTGGGTCGTCTGGGGTTATTTGGGGGCATTTCTATACTTTTTTGGGCTTGGCATTTTTTAGGTGTCGTTATCCCGTTTTAGACGTGTGGATGCGATGTTGAGAGTCGTGTTCGTCGAATCGATACCTATTTCAACATATGTTCATTTTCAGTTTAAACCAGACCGGGTGGGTCATTTGGGGTTATTTGGGGGCATTTCTATACTTTTTTGGGCTTGGCATTTTATAAGTGTCGTTATCTCTTATTAGACGTGTAGATACGATGTTGAGGGTTGTGACCGTCGAATTGATACCTATTTCAACATATGTTCATTTTCGGTTTAAACCAGACCAGGTGGGGCATCTGGGGTTATTTGTGGGCATTTCTTTAATTTTTTGGGCTTGGCATTTTTTAGGTGTTGTTATGCCTTATTAGACGTGTGGATGCGATGTTGAGGGTCATGTTCGTCGAATCGATACCTATTTCAACATATGTTCATTTTCAGTTTAAACCGGACTGGGTGGGTCATTAGGGGTTATTTGGGGGCATTTCTGTGCTTTTTTGGGCTTGGCATTTTCTAGGTGTCGTTATCCCTTCTTAGACGTGAGGATACGATGTTGAGGGTCGTGATCGTCGAATTGATATCTTTCAACATATGTTCATTTTCAGTTTAAACCACACCGGGTGGGGCGTTTGCGGTTATTTTGGGGCATTTCTATACTTTCTTGGGCTTCGGATTTTCTAAAAAGTATCCTTATCACTTATTAGACGTGTAGATGCGATGTTCAGGGGTCGTGACCTTCGAATCGATACCTCTTCCGGCATTTGTTCTTTTTCGGTTTAAACCAAATCGGATGGGTCGTTTGGGGTTATTTAGGGGAATTTCTGTACTTTTTTGGGTTTGGGATTCTCTAACAAGTGTCCTTATCTCTTATTAGACGTGCGGATGCGATGTTCAGGGTCATGACCTTTGAATTGATACCTATTTTGGCATAAGTTCACTTTTGGTTAAACCAGATCGGGTGGGTCGTTTGGGGTTATTTGGGGGCATATTTGTACTTTTTCGATCTTGAGATTTTCAGAAAACTTTCCTTATCTCTTATTAGACATGTGGATGCGATGTTGAGGGTCGTGACCGTCCAATCGATACCTATTTCAACATATGTTCATTTTTGGTTTAAACCAAACCGGGTGGGTCGTCAGGGGTTATTTTGGGGCATTTCTATACTTTTTTGGGCTTGGCATTTTTTAGGTGTCGTTATCCCTTATTAGACGTGTGGATGCGATGTTGAGGGACGTGTTCGTCGAATCGATACCTATTTCAACATATGTTCATTTTCAGCTTAAACCAGACCGGGTGGGTTGTTTGGGGTTATTTGGGGGCATTTCTGTACTTTTTTGGGCTTGGCATTTTCTAGGTGTTGTTATCTCTTATTAGACGTGTGGATACGATGTTGAGGGTCGTGACCGTCGAATTGATACCTATTTCAACATATGTTCATTTTCCGCTTAAACCAGACCAGGTGGAGTGTTTGCGGTTATTTAGGGGCATTTCAATAGTTTCATGGGCTTTGGATTTTTTAAAAAGTGTCCTTATCACTTATTAGACGTGTAGATGCGATGTTGAGGGTCGTGACCTTCAAATCGATACCTATTTTGGCATATGTTCATTTTCAGTTTAAATCGGACCGTGTGTATCGTTGGGGGTTATTTGGCTGCATTTCTGTACTTTTTTGGGTTTGGTATTTTTTAAAAAGTGTCCTTATCTCTTATTAGACGTGTGGATGCGATGTTGAGGGTCGTGACCTTCGAATCGATTCCTATTTCAGCATATGTTCATTTTTGGTTTAAACCAGACCAAGTGGGTCGTTTGGTGTTATTTGGGGGCATATTTGTGCTTGTTTGGGCTTGGGATTTTCTAAAAAGTGCCCTTATCTCTTGTTAGACATGTGGATGCGATGTCGAAGGTTGTGACCTTCGAATCGATACATATTTTGACATATGTTTATTTTCAACTTAAACCAGACCGGGAGGGTCGTTTGGGGTTATTTGGGGGCATTTCTGTACTTTATTTGCGTTTGGTATTTTCTAAAAAGTGTCCTGATCTTTTACTAGACGTGTCGATGCGATGTTGAGGGTCGTGACCTTTGAATCGATACCTCTTCCGGCATATGTTTTTTTTCGATTTAAACCAAACCGCGTGGGTCGTTTGGGGTTATTTGGGGGCATTTCTGTACTTTTTTGGGCTTGGCATTTTCTAGAAGGTGTCGTTATCTCTTATTAGACTTGTGGATGTGATGTTGTGGGTCGTGACCTTCGAATCGATTCTGATTCAAGCATATGTTCATTTTCGATTTAAACCAGACCGGGTGGGTCGTTTGGGGTTATTTGGGGGCATTTCTGTACTTTTTTGGGCTTGGCATTTTCTAGGTGTCGCTATCTCTTATTAGACGTGTGGATATGATGTTGAAGGTCGTGACCGTCGAATCGATATATGTTTCGACATATGTTTATTTTTTATTTAAACCAGACCAGGTGGTTCGTTTGGGGTTATTTGGAGGCATTGTTGTACTTTATTTGCTTTTGGTATTTTCTAAAAAGTGTCCTGATCTCTTATTAGACGTGTCGATGCGATGTTGAGGGTCGTGACCTTCGAATCGATACCTCTTCCGGCATATATTCTTTTTCGGTTTAAACCAAACAAGGTGGATCGTTTGGGGTTATTTGGGGGCATTTCTGCACTTTTTAGGGCTTGGCATTTTCTAGAAGGTGTCATTATCTCTTATTAGACATGTGGATGCGATGTTGAGGGTCGTGACCTTCGAATCGATTCCTATTTCGATATATGTTCATTTTTAGTTTAAACCAGACCGGGTGTGTCGTTTGAAGTTATTTGGCGGCATTTCTGTCCTTTTTTGGGTTTGGTGTTTTCTTAAAAGTGTCCTTATCGCTTATTAGACGTGTAGATACGACGTTGTCGGTCGTGACCTTCGAATCGATACCTATTTCGGCATATGTTCATTTTCGGTTTAAACCAAACCGGGTGGGTCGTTTGGGGTTATTTGGCGGCATTTCTATAGTGTTTTTGGTTTGGGGTTTTCTAAAAAGTGTCCTTATCTCTTATTAGATGTGTGGATGCGATGTTGAGGGTCGTGACCTTCGTATCGATACCTAGTTTGGCATATGTTCATTTTTCGTTTAAACCTGACCGGGTGGGTCGTTTGGGGTTATTTGGGCGCATCTCTATACTTTTTTGGGTTTGGGATTCCCTAACAAGTGTCCTTATCACTTATTAGACGTGTGGATACGATGTTGAGGGTCTTGACCTTCGAATCGATACCTATTTCGACATATGTTCATTTTCGATTTAAACTAGACTGGGTTGGTCGTTTGGGGTTATTTGGGGGCATTTCTATACTTTTTTGGGTTTGGCAGTTTCTAGGTGCCGTTATCTCTTATTAGACGTGTGGATGTGATGTTGAGGTATATGACCTTCGAATCGATACCTATTTCGATATATGTTCATTTTTAGTTTAAACCCGACCGGGTGGGTCGTTTGGGGTTATTTTACGACATTTCTGTATTTTTTTGGGTTTGGGATTTTCTAAAAAGTGTCCTTATCTTTCATTAGACGTGTGGAAGCGATGTTGAGGGTCGTGACCTTTGAATCGTTACCTATTTCAGCATATCTGTACTTTTTTAGGTTTGGTGTTTTCTAAAAAGTGTCCTTATCTCTTATTAGACATGTGGATGCGATGTTGAGGGTCGTGACCTACGAAGCATTACCTATTTCGGCATATGTTTATTTTTGGGGTAAACCAGACGGGGTGGGTCGTTTGGGGTTATTTGGGGCATTTTTGTACTTTTTTGGGTTTGGTATTTTCATAAAAGTATCCCTTTCTCTTATTAGATGTGTGGATACGATGTTGAGGGTCGTGACCTTCGAATCGATACCTATTTCGGCATATGTTCATTTTTTGTTTAAACAAGACCAGGTGGGTTGTTTGGGGTTATTAGGGGGCATTACTGTACTTTATTTGCTTTTGGTATTTTCTAAAAGTGTCTTTATCTCTTATTAGACGTGTAGATGTGATGTTGAGGGTCATGACCTTCAAATCAAAACCTCTTTCGGCGTATGTTCTTTTTCGGTTTAATCCAAACCGGCTGGGTCGTTTGGGGTAATTTGGGGGCATTTCTATACACCTTTGGGCTTGGGATTTTCAAAAAGGTGTCGTTATCTCTTATTTGTCATGTGGATGCGATGTTGAGGGTCATGACCTTCAAATCGACACCTATTTCGACATAAGTTCATTTTCAGTTTAAACCAGATCGAGTGGGACGTTTGTTGTAATTTAGGGGCATTTCTGTACTTTTCAGGGCTTAGGATTTTCTAAAAGTTGTCCTTATCTCTTATGAGGCGTGTGGATGCGATCGGGTGGGTCGTTTGGGGTTATTTGTCCTTATCACTTATTAGACGTGTGATTGCGATGTTGAGGGTCATGACCTTTGAATCGATTCCTATTTCAGCATTTGTTCATTTTCGGTTTAAACCTGACCAGGTGGGTCGGTTGGGGTTATTTGGGGGCATATTTATGCTTGTTTGGGCTTGGGATTTTCTAAAAAGTGTCCTTATCTCTTGTTAGACGTTTGGATGCGATGTTGAAAGTTGTGACCTTCGAATCGATACATATTTCGACATATGTTTATTTTCAATTTAAACCAGACCGGGTGGGTCGTTTGGGGTTATTTTGGGGCATTTCTGTACTTTATTTGAGTTTGGTATTTTCTAAAAAGTGTCCTGATCACTTTTTGGACGTGTTGAGGCGATGTTGAGGGTCGTGACCTTCAAATGGCTACCTCTTCCGGCATATGTTCTTTTTCGGTTTAAACCAAACCGGGTGGGTCATTTGGGTTATTTGGGGGCATTTCTATACTTTTTTGGGCTTGGCATTTTCTACAAGGTGTCGTTATTTCTTATTAGACGTGTGGATGCGATGTTGAAGGTCGTGACCTTCGAATCGATACATATTTCGACAAATGTTTATTTTCGATTTGAACCTGACTGGGTGGGTCGTTTGGGGTTATTTGAGGGCATTTCTGTACTTTTTTGGGTTTGGGATTCTCTAAAAAGTGTCCTTATCTCTTATTAGATGTGTGGATGGGATGTTCAGGGTCGTGACCTTTGAATCGATACCTATTTCGGCATAAGTTCATTTTTGGTTAAACCATATCGGGTGGGTCGTTTGGGGTTATTTGGGGGCATATCTATACTTCTTTGGGCTTTAGATTTTCAAAAAAGTTTCCTTATCTCTTATTAGACGTGTGGATGCGATGTTGAGGGTCGTGACCGTCCAATCGATACCTATTTCAACATATGTTCATTTTTTGTTTAAACCAGACCGGGTGGGTCGTCTGGGGTTAGTTGGGGGCATTTCTATACTTTTTTGGGCTTGGCATTTTTTAGGTGTCGTTATCCCTTATTAGACGTGTGGATGTGATGTTGAGGGTCGTGTTCGTCGAGTCGACATCTATTTCAACATATGTTCATTTTCAATTTAAACCAGACTGGGTGGGTCGTTTGGGGTTATTTGGGGGCATTTCTGTACTTTTTTGGGTTTGGAATTTTCTTCCTTATCTCTTATTAGACGTGTTGATGCGATGTTGAGGGTCATGACCTTCGAATCGATACCTCTTCCGGCATATGTTCTTTTTTGGTTTAAACCAAACCGGGTGGGTCGTTTTGGGTTATTTGGGGGCATTTCTGTACTTTTTTGGGCTTGACATTTTCTAGAAGGTGTCGTTATCTCTTATTAGACTTGTGTGGATGCGATGTTTAGGGTCGTCACCTTTGAATCGATACCTATTTCGATATATGTTCATTTCTAGTTTAAACCAGACCGGGTGTGTCGTGTGGGGTTATTTGGGGGCATTTCTGTACTTTTTTGGGTTTGGTATTTTTTAAAAAGTGTCCTTATCTCTAATTAGACGTGTGGATACGATGTTGATGGTCGTGACCTTCGAATCGATACCTATTTTGGCATATGTTCATTTTTCGGTTTAAACATGACCGGGTGGGTCGTTTGGGGTTATTTGGCGGCATTTCTGTACTTCGTTAGATTTGGTTTTTTCTAAAAGGTATCCTTATCTCTTATTAGACATGTGGATGCGATGTTGAGGGTCGTGACCTACGAATCAATACCTATTTCGGCATATGTTCATTTTAGGTTTAAACCAGACCGGGTGGGTCGTGTGGGGTTATTTGGGGCATTTTTGTACTTTTTGGGTGTGGTATTTTCTAAAAAGTATCCTCGTCTCTTATTAGACGTGTGGATACGATGTTGATGGTCGTGACCTTCGAATCGATACCTATTTCGGCATATGTTCATTTTTGGTTTAAACCAGACCGGGTGGGTCATTGGGGTTATTTGGAGGCATTTCTATACTTTTTGGGTTTGGGATTTTCTCAAAAGTGTCCTTATCTCTTATCAGACGTGTGGATGCGAAGTTGAGGGTCGTGACCTTCGTATCGATACCTATTTCGACATATGTTCATTTTTCGTTGAAACCTGACCGGGTGGGTCGTTTGGGGTTATTTGGGGGCATTTCTATACTTTTTTGAGTTTGGGATTCCCTAACAAGTGTCCTTATCTCTTATTAGACATGTGGATGCGATGTTGAAGGTCGTGACTTTCGAATCGATACATATTTCAACATATGTTTATTTTCGATTTAAACCAGATTGGGTGGGTCGTTTGGGGTTATTTGGGGTCATTTTTGTACTTTATTTACATTTAGTATTTTCTAAAGAGTGTCCTGATCTCTTATTAGACGTGTCGATCCGATGTTTAGGGTCGTGACCTTCGGATCGATACCTCTTCCGGCATATGTTCTTTTTCGGCTTAAACCAAACCGGGTGGGTCGTTTGGGGTTATTTGGTTGCATTTCTGTACTTTTTTGGGCTTGACATTTTCTAGAAGGTGTCGTTATCTCTTATTAGACTTGTGGATGCGATGTTTAGGGTCGTCACCTTCGAATCGATGCCTATTTCGATATATGTTCATTTCTAGTTTAAACCAGACCGGGTGTGTCGTTTGGGGTTATTTGGCGGAATTTCTGTACTTTTTTGGGTTTGGTATTTTCTAAAAAGTGTCCTTATCTCTTATTAGACGTGTGGATGCAATGTTGAGGGTCGTGACCTTCTTATCGATATCTATTTCGGCATATGTTCATTTTTCGTTTAAACCTGTCCAGGTCTGTTGTTTGGGGTTATTTGGGGGCATTTCTATGCTTTTTTGCATTTGGGATTCCCTAACAAGTGTCCTTATATCTTATTAGATGTGTGGATGCGATGTTGAAGGTCGTGACCTTCGAATCGATACATATTTTGACATATGTTTATTTTCGATTTAAACCAGATTGGGTGGGTGGTTTGGGGTTATTTGGGGCCATTTTTGTATATTATTTGCATTTAGTACTTTCTAAAAAGTGTCCTGATCTCTTATTAGACGTGTCGAGGCGTTGTTTAGGGTCGTGACCTTCGAATCGATACCTCTTCCGGCATATGTTCTTTTTCGGCTTAAACCAAATCGGGTGGGTAGTTTGGGGTTATTTGGGGGCATTTCTGTACTTTTTTGGGCTTGGCATTTCTAGTAGGTGTCGTTAGCTCTTATTAGACTTGTGGATGCATTGTTGAGGGTCGTGACCTTCGAATCGATACCTATTTCGGCATATGTTCATTTTTCATTTAAACCTATCCAGGTCTGTTGTTTGGGGTTATTTGGGGGCATTTCTATGTTTTTTTGCATTTGGAATTCCCTAACAAGTGTCCTTATATCTTATTAGATGTGTGGATGCGATGTTGAAGGTCGTGACCTTCGAATCGATACATATTTTGACATATGTTTATTTTCGATTTAAACCAGATTGGGTGGGTCGTTTGGGGTTATTTGGGGCCATTTTTGTATATTATTTGCATTTAGTACTTTCTAAAAAGTGTCCTGATCTCTTATTAGACGTGTCGAGGCGATGTTTAGGGTCGTGACCTTCGAATCGATACCTCTTCCGGCGTATGTTCTTTTTCGGCTTAAACCAAATCAGGTGGGTAGTTTGGGGTTATTTGGGGGCATTTCTAGTAGGTGTCGTTATCTCTTATTAGACTTGTGGATGCAATGTTCATTTTCAGTTTAAACCGGACCGGTTGTGTCGTTTGAGATTATTTGGCCGCATTTCTGTACTTTTTTGGGTTTGGTATTTTCTAAAAAGTGTCCTTATCTCTTATTAGACGTGTTGATGCGATGTTGAGGGTCATGACCTTCGAATCGATACCTCTTCCGGCATATGTTCTTTTTCGGTTTAAACCAAATCGGGTGGGTCGTTTGGGGTTATTTGGGGGCATTTCTGTACTTTTTTGGGCATGGCATTTTCTAGAAGGTGTCGTTATCTCTCATTAGACTTGTGGATGCGATGTTGAGGGTTGTGACCTTTGAATCGATACCTATTTCGACATATGTTCATTTTTGGTTTAAACCAGACGGGATGGGTTGTGTGGGGTTATTTGGGGCATTTCTGTATTTTTTTGGCTTTGGTATTTTTTAAAAAGTATCCTTATCTCTGATTAGACGTGTGGATACGATGTTGATGGTCGTGACCTTCGAATCGATACCTATTTCAGCATATGTTCATTTTTCGGTTTAAACATGATCGGGTGGGTCGTTTGGGGTTATTTGGCGGCATTTCTGTACTTCTTTAGGTTTGGTATTTTCTAAAAAGTATCCTTATCTCTTATTAGACATGTGGATGCGATGTTGAGGGTCGTGGCCTACGAATCAATACCTATTTCGGCATATGTTCATTTTAGGTTTAAACCAGACCGGGTGGGTCGTGTGGGGCTATTTGGGGCATTTTTGTACTTTTTGAGTTTGGTATTTTCTAAAAAGTGTCCTTATCTCTTATTAGACGTGTGGATACGATGTTGACGGTCTTGACCTTCGAATCGATACCTATTTCGGCATATGTTCATTTTCTGTTTAAACCTGACCGGGTGGGTCATTTGGGGTTATTTGGCGGCATTTCTATACTTTTTTGGGTTTGGGATTTTCTAAAAAGTGTTCTTATCTCTTATTAGACGTGTGGATGCGATGTTGAGGGTCGTGACCTTCGTATCGATACCTGTTTTGGCATATGTTCATTTTTCGTTTAAACCTGACCGGGTGGGTTGTTTGGGGTTATTTGGGTGCATTTCTATACTTTTTTGCGTTTGGTATTCTCTAACAAGTTTCCTTATCTCTTGTTAGACGTGTGGATGCGATGTTGAAGGTCGTGTCCTTTGAATCGATACATATTTTGACATATGTTTATTTTTGTTCTAAACCAGATTGGGTGGGTCGTTTGGGGTTATTTGGGGCCATTTCTGTACATTATTTGCGTTTAGTATTTTCTAAAAAGTGTCCTGATCTCTTATTAGACGTGTCGATACGATGTTTAGGGTCGTGACCTTCGAATCGATACCTCTTCCGGTATATGTTCTTTTTCGGCTTAAACCAAACCGGGTGGGTCGTTTGGGGTTATTTGGGGGCATTTCTGTAGTTTTTTGGGCTTGACATTTTCTAGAAGGTGTCGTTATTTCTTATTAGACTTGTGGATGCGATGTTTAGGGTCGTCACCTTCGAATCGATACCTATTTCGATATATGTTCATTTCAAGTTTAAACCAGACTGGGTGTGTTGTTTGGGGTTATTTGGCGGCATTTCCGTACTTTTTTGGGTTTGGTATTTTCTAAAAAGTGTCCTTATCTCTTATTAAACGTGTGGATGCAATGTTGAGGGTCGTGACCTTCGTATCGATACCTATTTTGGCATATGTTCATTTTTCGTTTAAACCTATCCAGGTGGGTCGTTTTGGGTTATTTGGGGGCATTTCTATGCTTTTTTGCATTTGGGATTCCCTAACAAGTGTCCTTATATCTTATTAGACGTGTGGATGCGATGTTGAAGGTCGTGACCTTCGAATCGATACATATTTTGACATATGTTTATTTTCGATTTAAACCAGATGGGTGGGTCGTTTGGGGTTATTTAGGGCCATTTTTGTATATTATTTGCATTTAGTACTTTCTAAAAAGTGTCCTGATCTCTTATTAGACGTGTCGAGGCGATGTTTAGGGTCGTGACCTTCGAATCGATACCTCTTCCGGCATATGTTCTTTTTCGGCTTAAACCAAACCGGGTGGGTCGTTTGGGGTTATTTGGGGGCATTTCTGTACTTTTTTGGGCTTGGCATTTTCTAGAAGGTGTCATTATCTTTTATTAGACTTGTGGATGCGATGTTGAGGGTCATGACCTTCGAATCGATACCTATTTCAACATATGTTCATTTTCATTTTAAACCAGACCGGGTGTGTCGTTTGGGATTATTTGGCGGCATTTGTGTACTTTTTTGGGTTTGGTATTTTCTAAAAAGTGTCCTTATCTCTTATTAGACGTGTGGATGCGATGTTGAGGGTCGTGACCTACGAATTGATACCTATTTCAGCATATGTTTGTTTTCTGTTTAAACCAGATTGGGTGGGTCGTTTGGGGTTATTTAGGGGCATTTCTATACTTTTTTACGTTTGGGATTCTCTAGCAAGTGTCCTTATCTCTTATTAGATGTGTGGATGTGAGGTTCAAGGTCGTGACCTTTGAATCGATACCTATATCGACATAAGTTCATTTTTGGTTAAACCAGACCGGGTTGGTCGTTTGGGGTTTTTTCGGTGCATTTTAGAATTTTTTCTGGGCTTAGATTTTCTAGAAAGTGTCCTTATCTCTTATTAGATGTGTAGATGCGATGTTGAGGGTCGTGACCGTTGAATCGATACCTATTTCGGTAAATGTTCATTTTCGATTTAAACCAAATCGGGTGGGTCGCTTGGGGTTATTTTACGGCCTTTCTGTACTTTTTGGGTTTGGTATTTTCTAAGAATTGTCCTTATCTCTTGTTAGACGTGTGGATGCGATGTTGAGGGTCGTGACCTTTGAATTGATTCCTATTTCAGCATAAGTTCATTTTCAATTTGAACCAGATCGGGTGGGTCGTTTGGGGTTATTTGGGGGCATATCTGTACTTTTTTGGGCTTGAGATTTTCAAAGAAGTTTCCTTATCTCTTATTAGACATGTGGATCCGATGTTGAGGGTCGTGACATTCGAATCGATACCTATTTCGGCCTATGTTCATTTTCGATTTAAACTAGACCGGGTGGGTCGTTAGTGGTTATTTTGGGGCATTTTTGTATTTTTTTCGGCTTGGCATTTTCTAGGTGTCGTTATCTCTTATTAGACGTGTGGATACGATGTTGAGGGTCGTGACCGTCGACTCGATACCTATTTCGACATATGTTCATTTTCAGTTTAACCAGACCGGGTGGGTCGCTAGCGTTATTTTGCCGCATTTATGTATCTTTATGGGTTTGGTATTTTCTAAAAAGTGTCCTTATCTCTTATTAGATGTGTAGATGCGATGTTGAGGGTCGTGACCTTCGAATCGATACCTCTTCCGGCATATGTTCTTTTTCGATTTAAACCAAACCGTGTGGGTCACTTGGGGTTATTTGGGAGCGTTTCTATACTTTTTTGTGCTTGGGATTTTCTAAAATGTGTCGTTATGTCTTATTAGCCATGTAGATACGATGTTGAGAGTCGTGACCAAGAAATCGACACCTATTTTGACATATGTTCATTTTAAGTTTAAACCAGACAGGGTTGGTCGTTTCTGGTAATTTGGGGGCATTTCTGTACTTTTTAGCGCTTGGGATTTTCTGAAAGGTGTTCTTATCTCTTATTAGACGTGTGGATACGATGTTGAGGGTCTTGACCATCGAATTGATACCTATTTTGGCATATGTTCATTTTCGATTTAAACTAGATTTGGTGGGTCGTTTGGGGTTATTTTGGGGCATTTCTATACTTTTTTGGGTTTGAGATTCTCTAACAAGTGTCCTTATCTCTTATTAGACATGTGGGTGCAATGTTGATTAGACAAGTGACCTTTGAATCTATACCTATTTTGGCATATGTTCATTTTTAGTTTAAACCAGACCGGGTGGGGCGTTTGCGGTTATTTAGGGGCATTTGTATACTTTCTTGGGCTTCGGATTTTCTAAAAAGTGTCCTTATCACTTATTAGACGTGCAGATGCGTTGTTGAGGGTCGTGACCTTCGAATCGATACCTATTTTGGCATATGTTCATTTTCGATTTAAACCAGACCGGGTGTATCGTTTGGGGTTATTTGGCAATATTTCTATACTTTTTTAGGTTTGGTATTTTCTAAAAAGGGTCCTTATCTCTTATTAGACGTGTGGATGCGATGTTGAGGGTCGTGACCTTGGAATCGATTCCTATTTCAGCATATGTTCATTTTTTGTTTAAACCAGACCGGGTGGGTCATTTGGGGTTATTTGGGGGAATATTTGTGCTTTTTTAGGCTTGGGATTTTTTAAAAAGTGTCTTTATCTCTTATTAGATGTGTGGGCGATGTTGTAGATCGTGACCTTTGAATCGATATATATTTCGTCATAGGTTTATTTTCGATTTAAACCAGACCGGGTGGGTCGTTTGGGGTTATTTGGGGGCATTTTTGTACTTTATTTGCATTTGGTATTTTCTAAAAAGTGTCCTGATATCTTATTAGACGTGTCGATGCGATGTTGAGGGTCATGACCTTCGAATCGAAACCTCTTTCGGCATATGTTCTTTTTTGGTTTAAACCAAACCGGGTGGGTCGTTTGGGGTTATTTGGGGGCATTTCTGCATTTTTTGGGGCATGGTATTTTCTAGAAGGTGTCGTTATTTCTTATTACACTTGTGGATGTGATGTTTAGGGTCGTGACCTTCGAATCGGTACCTATTTCGACATATGTTCATTTTCAGTTTAAACAGGACCGGTTGTGTCATTTGGGATTATTTGGCGGCATTTCTGTACTTTTTTGGGCTTGGTATTTCCTAAAAAGTGTCCTTATCTCTTATTAGACGTGTCGATACGATGTTGAGGATCGTGACCTTCTAATCGATACCTCTTCCGGCATATGTTCTTTTTCGGTTTAAACCAAATCGGGTGGGTCGTTCGGGGTTATTTGGGGGCATTTTTGTACTTTTTTGGGCTTGACATTTTCTAGAAGGTGTCGTTATCTCTTATTAGACTTGTGGATGCAATGTTGAGGGTCGTGACCTTTAAATTGATACCTATTTCGGCATATGTTCATTTTCGGTTTAAACCAGACGGGGTGGGTTGTGTGTGGCTATTTGGGGCATTTCTGTACTTTTTTGGGTTTGGTATTTTTTTAAAAGTATCCTTATCTCTGATTAGACGTGTGGATACGATGTTGATGGTCGTGACCTTCAAATTGATACTATTTTGGCATATGTTCATTTTCGGTTTAAACATGACTGGGT
Source organism: Telopea speciosissima (assembly GCF_018873765.1). Lineage (NCBI taxonomy): Eukaryota > Viridiplantae > Streptophyta > Magnoliopsida > Proteales > Proteaceae > Telopea > Telopea speciosissima. The sequence goes on from NW_025317466.1 coordinate 23,742, forward strand.
GGGTCGTTTGGGGTTATTTGGCGGCATTTCTGTACTTCATTAGGTTTGGTATTTTCTAAAAAGTATCCTTATCTCTTATTAGACATGTGGATGCGATGTTGAAGGTCGCGACCTACGAATCAATACCGATTTTGGCATATGTTCATTTTAGGTTTAATCCAGACCGGGTGGGTCGTGTGGGGTTATTTGGGGCATTTCTATACTTTTTGGGTGTGGTATTTTCTAAAAAGTGTCCTTATCTCTTATTAGATGTGTGGATACGATGTTAACGGTCTTGACCTTCGAATCGATACCTATTTCGGCATATGTTCATTTTCGGTTTAAACCAGACCGGGTGGGTCATTTGGGGTTATTTGGCGGCATTTCTATACTTTTTTGGGTTTGGGATTTTCTAAAAAGTGTTCTTATCTCTTATTAGATGTGTGGATGCGATGTTGAGGGTCGTGACCTTCGTATCGATACATATTTCGGCATATGTTCATTTTTAGTTTAAACCTGATCGGGTGGGTCGTTTGGGGTTATTTGGGGGCATTTCTATACTTTTTTGCGTTTGGGATTCCCTAACAAGTGTCCTTATCTCTTAATAGACGTGTGGATGCGATGTTGAAGGTCGTGACCTTCGAATCGATACATATTTCAACATATGTTTATTTTCGATCTAAACCAGATTGGGTGGGTCGTTTGGGGTTATTTGGGGCCATTTCTGTACTTTATTTTTGTTTAGTATTTTCTAAAAAGTGTCTTGATCCCTTATTAGACGTGTCGATGCGATGTTTAGGGTCGTGACCTTCGAATCGATACCTCTTCCGGCATATGCTCTTTTTCAGCTTAAACCAAATAGGGTGGGTTGTTTGGGGTTATTTGGGGGCATTTCTGTGCTTTTTTGGGCTTGGCATTTTCTAGAAGGTGTCATTATCTCTTATTAGACTTGTGGATGCGATGTTGAGGGTCGTGACCTTCGAATCGATACCTATTTCGACATATGTTCATTTTCAGTTTAAACCAGACCGGGTGTGTCGTTTGGGGTTACTTGGCGGCATTTCTGTACTTTTTTGGGTTTGGTATTTTCTAAAAAGTGTCCTTATCTCTTATTAGACGTGTGGATGTGATGTTGAGGGTCGTGACCTATGAATTGATACCTATTTCAGCATATGTTCATTTTCTGTTTAAAGCAGATTGGGTGGGCCGTTTGGGGTTATTTGGGGGCATTTATGCACTTTTTTTCGTTTGGGATTCTCTAGCAAGTGTCCTTATCTCTTATTAGACGTGTGGATGCGATGTTCAGGGTCGTGACCTTTGAATCGATACCTATTTCGACATAAGTTCATTTTTGGTTAAACCAGACCGGGTCTGTCTGTCGTTTGGGGTTTTTTCGGGGCATTTTTGAACTTTTTCGGGCTTGAGATTTTCTAGAAAGTGTCTTTATCTCTTATTAGATGTGTAGATACGATGTTGAGGGTCGTGACCATCGAATCGATACCTATTTCGGCAAATGTTCATTTTTGGTTTAAAGTAGACCAGGTGGGTCGTTTGGGGTTATTTGGGGGCATTTCTATACTTTTTTGGGCTTGGCATTTTGTAGGTGTCGTTATCTCTTATTAGACGTGTGGATACGATGTTGACGGTTGTGACCTTCAAATCGATACCTTTTTTTTTTTTATAAGTAAGATGTATGTGTATAAAAAGAAAAAGAAAGAAAACAAAAGAAGGCAGCCTACTTCCAACCCTTAGACAACTCTGAGAGGGAGGAAAGGTCCCACACCCCCCGAGGAGATGCCCTCGGTAAAACAAGAGAAAGTCACCCAACCCAATCAAGGAGGTCTAAACTGGACCTTACCGGAGACATCATCATAAATGAATAGGTTAAGATGCTCAACCAAACCCGAAGGATATAAAATAGTCTCCCCATCACTAAGATCAATAGAAGCAATAAAATCCGTCGGCTGATTCAACTCCCTCCAAACATGCCTTATCTCATAACGAGCCAACTGGTTTAGGCTGGACAAAATCTGGAACTTCAAGGTATATACACTCCATGGGCAGCTGGAAACACCTGTAAGAATCTCGATAGCCAACTTCGAATCAGATCTGATGGACATATGGCGAAGCTCTCTCTGTAAGCACAGAGTAACCCCCCTGTAAATGGCTAGTAACTCCATATGAAGAACCGAGGCCTCCACACCTTTGTCGACATAAGCCAGAACTGGGTCACCCAAGGTATTGTGAATAAGGCCCCCGTAAGCAGCTCTCTCTCCACTCAAGGAACCATCATAATGCAAAGTAAACAAATCTGCCAGAGGTATGGGTCAGACACAAGCTTTGGGAATAACAGTAACCCATCTCACTTGTAAACCCCACATATAGACCAAGAACTGATTCCTAGGTGAATAGGCAACCGAAATAGGGCTTTGAGAGCCCTTAGTCACAACATCAAACTTAATAGCTTGGATAATAGCATCATAAGACCTTGCTTGATTACTGAAGAGACGCTGATTTCTCTCCCACCAAACATGATAGATTGTCGCACAAAAAGCCATCTTAGGGATAACATCCAAATTATCATTAACACACACCACCTTAACAAGCCAGTTAACCACATCAAGGAGGCTAGCCGGGCCTTTACCACCAAGGAAAAGCATAGAACTAACTCTATCCCAAATGCTTCTGGAAAAAGGACACTCAAAGAATAAATGGCTATGGCATTCCGAATTTCCCCAACAAAGAATACAATTCTGCCCAATATTTATATTCCTTCTTTGAAGCTGGTCTTTTGCGGGGAGCCCTGACATAAGGCATCTCCAAGCAGTACAGGAATGCCTAGGCAAAAAATCAGGAAACCAAACAAGCTTGTGCCAAGCTACCCTTATAGAACTACTCCTCACTTTCTCCCAAGCCCACTTTGTAGAAAAAATGCCATTAGCCGTACCTTTCCAAACAACAAGATCTGCCCTTCCATTAACAATGGGAATACTAGGGAGGTCTCTAAAAACAGTAATCAGATCAAAAGAGCCCTGAGGGGGAGAAAGCCATTGGCCATTCCTAATAAGATCAGAAACCAAGGCAAGCCTGGTGGAACCAACATCATATCGAATCCGATCACCAAAACTTTTAATCAAAACCCCTTTAGGGTGCCAATAATCCAACCATAGTCTAGTAGATTGGCCATTCCCAATAATATGATAGATATGGGGTTCAGCCAAGTCCCTATACTTAAGAATCTTCCTCCACACCCAAGAGCAATTTTGGGAATTCTTAACAGTCCAAATAGAATCATTTCTAAGGTATCGGGTCTACACCCATCTAACCCAAAGACTGTCCTTCCTAGAAGCATTCCACCAGATTTGCTTAAGGATACCCGCAGTATTCATATAAGAAATCCTCCTAATTCCAAGGCCCCCTTCAGCCTTAGGCTTCCAAATTCTTTCCCAAGAAATCTAATGAACATATTTTCGGTTTAACCAGACTAGGTGGGTCATTTGGGGTTATTTTGGGGCATTTCTATACTTTTTTGGGCTCAGGATTTTCTGAAAATTGTCCTTGTCTTTTATTAGACGTGTGGATGCGATGTTGAGGGTCGTGACCTTCGAATCGATACCTATTTCAACATATGTTCATTTTTTATTTAAAACCGACCGACTGGGTCAATTGGGATTCGTTGGGGGCATTTCTTTACATTTTTGGGTTTGGGATTCTCTAAAAAGGGTCCTTATCTCTTATTAGGCATGTGGTAGCGATGTTGAGGGTCGTGACCTTTGAATCGATACATGTTTTTGCATATGTTCATTTTCGGTTTAAACCAGACCGAGTGGATCATTTGTGGTAATTTGGGGCCATTTCTTTACATTTTAGGGCTTGGGATTTTCTAAAAGGTGTCTTTATCTCTTATTAGATGTGTGGATGCGATGTTGAGGGTCGGGACCATCGAATCAATACCTATTTCGGCATATGTTCATTTTTTGTTTAAAACAGATTGGGTGGGTCGTTTGGGGTTATTTGGGGGCATTTCTATACTTTTTTGGGTTTGGGATTCTCTAACACGTGTCGTTATCTCTTATTGGACGTGTGTGGATACGATGTGTGGGGTCGTGACCTTTTAATCGATACCGATTTTGACATATATTCATTTTCAGTTTAAACTAGACCAGGTCTGTAGTTTGGGGTTGTTTGGCGGCATTTCTGTACTTTTTTGGGTATGGTATGTTCTAAAAAGTGTCCTTATCTCTTATTAGACGTGTGGAAGCGATGTTGAGAGTCGTGACCTACAAATCGATACCTATTTCGGCATATGTTCAATTTCGATTTAAACCAGATCGGGTGGGTTATTTGGGGTTATTTAGGGCATTTCTGTACTTTTTTGGGTTTGGTATTTTCTAAAAACTGTCCTTATCTCCTATAAGACGTGTGGATACGATGTTGAGGGTTGTGACCTTTGAATCAATGCCTATTTCGGCATATGTTCATTTTCGGTTTGCACAACATTGGGTGGGTCGTTTGGGGTTTATTTGGCGGCATTTCTATACATTTTTGGGTTTGGGATTCTCTAAAAAGTGTCATTATCTCTCATTAGATGTGTGGATGGGATGTTGAGGGTCGTGACCTTCGAATCGAAACCTAATTCGGTACATGTTCATTTTAGATTTAAACCAGACCGGGTGGGACGCTTGGGGTTATTTGGCGGCATTTCTGTACTTGTTTGGGTTTGCTATTTTCTTAAAAGTGCCCTTATCTCATATTAGATGTTTGGATGCGTTGTTGAGGGTCGTGACCTTCGAGTCGATACCTATTTTGGCATATGTTAATTTTTTGTTTAAACCAGACCGGGTGGGTGGTTTGGGGTTATTTGGGGGCATTTCTGTTCTTTTTGGGTTTTTTATTTTCTAAAAAGTGTCATTATCTCTTATTAGACGTGTGGATGTGTTGTTGAGGGTCGTGACCTCTGAATTGATACTAATTTTGGCATATGTTTATTTTCGATTTAAACCCGAATGGGTGGGTCGTTTGGGGTTATTTGGGGGTATTTTTGTATTTTTTTGTATTTGGGATTTTTTAAAAAGTGTCCTTATCGCTTATTAGAAGTGTGGATGCGATATTGAGGGTCGTGCCCTTTGAATCGATACCTATTTTGACATATGTTCATTTTCAGTTTAAACCAGACTGGGTGGGTCGTTTGGGGTTATTTGGGGGCATTTCTATACTTTCTTGGGCTTTGGATTTTCTGAAAAGTGTCCTTGTCTTTTATTAGACATGTGGATGCGATGTTGAGGGTCGTGACCTTCGAATCGATACCTATTTGGACATATGTTCATTTTCGATTTATTTTGATCCGTGTGGGTCGTTTGGGTTTATTTGGGGGCATTTCTATACATTCTTGGGCTTCGGATTTTCTAAAAAGTGTCCTTATCACTTATTAGACGTGTGGATGCGATTTTGAGGGTCGTGACCTCCGAACCCATACATATTTCGACATATGTTCATTTTGGGTTTAAACCCGACCGGCTGGGACGATTGGGATTAGTTGGAGGCATTTCTATACTTTTTTGGGTTTGAGAATCTCTAAAAGGTGTCCTTATCTCTTATTAGCCATGTGGAAGAGATGTTGAGGGTCGTGACCTTCGAATCGATACTTGTTTTGGCATATGTTCATTTTCGGTTTAAACCAGACAGGGTGGGTCGTATGGGGTTGTTTGGGGGCATTTCGATACTTTTTTGGGCTTGGGATTTTCTAAAAGTGTCAGTATCGCTTATTAGACGTGTGGATGCGATGTTGAGGGTCGTGACCTTCGAATTGATACCTATTTTGACATATGTACATTTTCGATTTAAACCAGACCGAGTAGGTCATTTGGGATTATTTGGGGCATTTCTGTACTATTTTGGGATTGGTATTTTCTAAAAAGTGTCCTTATCTCTTATTAGAAGTGTGGATGCGATGTTGTGGGTTTTGACCTACGAATCGATACCTATTTCGGTTTATGTCCATTTTTGGTTTAAACTCGACCGGGTGGATCATTTGGGGTTATTTGAGGGCATTCTTATACTTTTTTGGGTTTGGGATTTTCTAAAAAGTGTCCTTATCTCTTATTAGACGTGTGGATGCGATGTTGAGGGTCGTAACCTTCAAATCGGTACCTATTTCAACATATGTTCATTTTCGGTTTAAACCAAAATGGGTGGATCGTTTGGGGTTATTTGGGGGCATTTCTATACTTTTTTAGGGTTATTTGGGGGCATTTCAAAAATGTGTTGTTATCTCTTATTAGATGTGTGGATGTGATGTTGAGAGTTGTGACCTTCGATTCGATACATATTTTGACATATCTTCATTTTTTATTTAAACCAGACCGAGTGGGTCATTTTGGGGGCATTTCTGCACTTTTTTGGGCTTGGGATTTTTTAAAAAGTGTCTTTTTTTTTTTATTTATAAGTAAGATTTGTATTACTAAGAAAAGAAAAATGTACAAAGAAAGGCATCCTTTAAGAACCCAAAAACGGGGAAAAGGACCCTAAGCAAGATAGGACAGGCCCTATCAAACAGCAGGGAGAAAGAAAACCCCTAAGGCTACATCCTATAATAGGTTACTAGCTCCTTATCTTTCTTTATGAGAATGGTCAGCTCCAGAGGGAAAGACTCAGGCTCCCAATAGGTTCCAGAGTGGTCAGTAGGGAAGGAAGCCATGAAATCTGTGGGCTGGTTCTGTTCTCTCCAAACATGAACTAATTCTTTAGACCTCAGCAGCCTAAACTTAGAGAGGATCTTACTTTTCAAAATAAGGATTTGCCAGGGCCCAGTGATCTGCCCATTCAAAATGTCGACGGCCAGCTTCGAATCCGACCTAACAGAAACATCATACAAGCCCTTCTCGATACAAAGGGAAATTCCTTTGTAAATAGCCTTAAACTCCATGGACAGCACCGAAAGATCTTCCCCTTGACCAGCATAGGCAGCTATGGGGTCCCCACATCCATCACGAATGAGGCCCCCAAAGCTTGCTTTGTCATCTGCAAGATACCCATCACAATGGAGAGCAACCATATTCGGATTAGGGGCAAACCAAGAGCAGGCCTTTGGAATTCGAGCAGCCCAATGAACTTGAAGACCCCATTTGGCAGCAATATGAAGGTTGGCAGTAGTAGGGTCACCCACCAAAGAAATGGAAGATAATCTGCCAATAACATCCCCCTTTATAGCCCCTATGATCTGGTCCTTAGGTCTGATTTTGTTCCTGAAAATTCTGAAATTTCTCTCCGACCAGATATGCTTGATTGTGGCACAGAACGCAAGCTTGGTGACCAGCCCCAACTTCCCTGCTCTACCTGCGGCATATCTAACCGAGATGGCTGCATCAATGACATTGCTTGGCATGGTTCCATCATGAAAGCAAAGCTCATAAATAATTTTCCAAATGTCAGTAGAGAAGGGGCACCCAAAGAAAAGATGATTTCTGCTTTCAGTTCCAGCCCAGCAAAACTCACAATGATGAGGAGCCAGAATATGTCTATGAATGAGGTTGTCCCTTGTAGGGAGGGCATCCGAAAGGCATCTCCAAGCTATAAAGCAATGGGAATTAATCCCCCTTTCAAACCAAACAGCTTCACTCCAATCTGTATGGGCAGTTCTTGTGCGGACAGCATTCCAAGCTGATTTGGAAGTGAAATTACCCGAAGAGTTGCCAATCCAAACTGTCAAATCCGGAACCTCATCGTGAAATTTTTCAATGGTTGGAAGGGCCCTCCATATATCAATGAGGTCAAAAGATGTAGAGGGGCCAGGGTACCAATCTCCATCATGCACAATCTCCTTGACACACGCATGTCGGGCAGCAAGAGAGTAGGAGCCTGCGTCGTAGCATATCTTGCTACCAAATCTATTCAAGAGAACTCCAAACTGGTGCCAATTATCAAGCCAAAGCTTTGTAGCAGCCCCATCCCCAATGATAGTTTTGATAAGGGGAAGGGCTTTGTCCCTATACTTCAAAACTTTACGCCAGACCCAGGAGCAGTTGTTGAGACCCTTGACTGTCCAAAGAGACTCTTGCTTTAGGTATCTTTGCTGAACCCACTTAACCCAAAGCCGATCCTGCTTGGAGGCAATCCACCAAATTTGCTTCATAATTCCAGCAATGTTCATTTCTTTGATCCGCTTGATTCCCAAACCTCCCTCTGATTTTGGTTTACAGACCGCATCCCAAGAAATAAAGTGGGTCTTCCGTTGAAGAGAGGGACCTGACCAAAGGAAGTTAGAGAACATAGACTCCAGCTTGGTGATAACATTACCAGGAAGGCCGAAAATCCCTGCCCAGTAAATGTAACTTCCTTGAAGAACTGAAGCTAAGAGTTGAAGACGACCAGCATAAGAGAGGAATCTACCCTTCCACCCTTCCAACTTTCGACGAACCAAGTCCAAGATGGGGCTGCAATCTTTCATGGATAACTCTGTGGACACAAGAGGAACTCCAAGGTACCTAATAGGCAGCTTGGTTTCCGAAAAACCCGTTAAATCCAAAAGTTCCAGACTACTAGTTTGGGTAAGGCCCCCTAAAATAATAGAGGACTTAGATCTGTTAAGTTGAAGCCCGGAGAGGGCAGCAAACTCATCCAGACCCCCCAAACTAGCTAAAATAGAATCGTGGTTCCCCTTCACAAAAATCATAAGATCATCTGCAAAAATGAGGTGTGAAAGGTGAAATGATTTATAGCGGGGCAGCAGCTTAATCTGACCATCAATCTCAAGCCTTCGCATAATTCCAGTGAAGGCCTCCATAGCAAGGGTGAACAGATAGGGGGACAATGGATCCCCTTGTCTAATCCCTCTCCCTCCATTGAAGAAACCAGCCGGGCTACCATTTATAAGGACAGAGAACATAGGAGTGGTTACACAGGCCTTCACCCACCCTATGAACTTATCTGAGAATCCCATTCTTCCCATCACATCAAACAAAAATTTCCTACTTAGAGAGTCATAGGCCTTGTGAAGATCCACCTTCAAAACTGCAGTAGGGCTGGCAGCTTTTTGTTCGATACCTCGCACAATATCATGGCAAACAAGTATATTGTCAACAATAGACCTGCCCTTGATGAAAGCTGACTGATTATGGCTGACCACACTCCCAATAACATGCTGGATCCTATTGGAGAGGATTTTAGTAATAATCTTGTATAGGAGATTGCATAAAGCAATTGGCCGAAACCCCGCAAAAGTGGAGACATCCCCTGACTTCGGAACCAAAGTAATAAAGGTTGCATTAATAAAACGGGGCATGAAGGAGTTTGCAAAGAACCATTGGACAGCATGTGTTAGCTCCTCACCAATGACCTCCCACGAGTGCTTGTAAAAGCCAGCCCTGAAACCATCAGGCCCTGGGGCTTTAGAGTCTTTCAAACTAATCACAACTCTTTTAACCTCATCTCCATTTACCTCCTTTCCAAGCTCCATATTCTGAGATTCGGAAACCACCCCCAAAAGGGGAATCGAGGGGGGGGGCAAGAGCCCAAATCAGTGTAATCTGACCCGAACAGCTTCTTGTAGAAAAGAACAGCCTCTTCTTTGATATCCTTAGGGTTAGTGAGTGTATTTCCAGCCTGATCCATGACCTCCAAGATATGGTTTCTGTTTTGCCTACTTTGCATGGACTTGTGGAAAAAACTGTTATTGCCATCTCCCAACTCAAGGAACCAAGTCAGTGCTGGATTATCAGCAACGATTTGAGGACTTGTTCCATTCTGCTCTAGAGCACCTCAAAGGGGAAGTTAGTAAGGCGAAGAAATTTGAGAAAGGACTCAAGACTGAGATCGGATCAGTATTGTCAATCATGGACATCCGAGATTATGCTCAGATGGTCGACAATGCGAAGACCATGGAAGATAGATTTAAAGAGAAAGAGAAAGAGAAATCTGTGACATCGTCCGTGGGTAAAAGGCCAAACAATTTCCAAACCTATGCCTGGCCAAATAAAGTTTACCGCGGAACCAACTCAAATTCAGTCTCGACTCCGTATCGTAGGCCGAACTTGGGTCAGAACCCTTTTTGCCCCACAATCAATTGACCTGCTCAACCGGTGACCAGTCAAGTGACAACAGCAGCTTCGCTAGCCCGACCAGCAACAAGTCAAGTGAGCCAAGCCTCAACACCTGCTGCTCCACCCTTTAAGTGTTACCAGTGCAACAAGGAAGGGCATATGGCTAGAGATTGTAGAATGCATGGGTACAGTAATAACTCGCCGAATCATTCCTACTCTAGGTCTCTCCTGCCACGGGACAATCGGATCCAAGGAAAGGTGTTTGCGATGATGAATGAAGAAGCTGAGGCGAACCCCGATGTATTAACAGGTAAGTTTGTTGAACACTGCTAACTTATAGGGACTAATTGGCTTACTACATGTAACCTAAATTACCTATAAACCCTAGGTACCCTGAATGTCTCAATCATACCCGCACGAGTATTATTTGACTCGGGCGTGACCCACTCTTTCGTCTCCTCGACCTTTGCAAGTAAGATGAAAGATCAACTGAGAGACATTGGGCATGAGCTAGTAGTTAGCACGCCGATAGGAAGTGTCATGAGCTTGAAGAAGGTCTACGACCCTTGTCAGATTGAAATTTGTGGTAAGAAACTAATCGCACGATTGATAAAGATGGATATAAAGGATTTTGACGTAATACTGGGCATGGACTGGTTGTCTACCTATGGTGCAAATGTCTTGTGTGCGGAAAAGAAGATAATGTTTAAGTTAGGGGATGGTTCAATCTTAACATATCAAAGTGAACCAAGGAAGAAATCCAGGAAAATAACCTTATCGGCTATCCAGGCGCGCAAGTTGCTTGACGATGGATGTCAAGGCTTTTTGGCCACGGTGTTAGACACAGAGGCAAAGATAAAACCTTTGGAAGAACTGGAAGTCGTCAGAGATTACCCTGATGTCTTTCCAGAAGATCTGACGTAGCTACCGCCTGGCCGCGACATAGAATTCGCGATTGATCTAATTCCTGGTGCAGCCCCGTTATCCAAGGCACCATATCGGATGGCGCCAATCGAACTGAAAGAGTTGCAGGTTCAACTTCAAGACCTGCTGAAGGAGGGATATATACGACCTAGTGTATCACCCTGGGGAGCACCCGTGCTATTTGTTAAGAAGAAGGATGGTAGTATACGACTGTGTATCGACTATCGCGAGCTGAATAAGCTGACTATCAAGAATCGATATCCGTTGCTGCGAATCGATGACCTATTCGATCAGTTACAAGGAGCAAGAGTTTTCTCCAAAATCGATCTTAGGTCGGGATACCATCAATTGAAGATCTAGAGCGGTGATATCCATAAGACAGCGTTTCGAACTCGATACAGACACTATGAATTTTTAGTTCTATCGTTTGGGTTAACCAACGCCCCCACAGCATTCATGGATATGATGAATAGAGTATTCCATGACGTGTTGGATAAGTTTGTTATAGTATTTATTGACGACATATTGGTGTACTCTAAGAATGAGGAAGAACACTCTCGATACCTCACCTTCGTGTTGCAGCGGCTGCGAGAACACCAACTTTATGCCAAGTTTAGTAAATGTGAATTTTGGCTTCACCAGATTGGATTCTTGGGACACATCGTCACCAAAGACGGTATTAAAGTAGACCCAGGCAAAGTGAAAGCAATTCTTGAATGGGAAACTCCGAAGAGTGCCACTGAGATTCGAAGTTTCTTAGGTTTGGCAGGTTATTATCGACCGTTTATTGAAAACTTCTCACGAATTTTGGCACCAATGACAAAACTTACAAAGAAGGGAGCCAAATTTGAATGGAATGAAGCATGTGAGAAAAGTTTTCAGGAATTGAAGAACCGATTGGTAACAGCTCCAATTCTAACCATTTGGATGGCACCGGAGGAATGGTAGTATACATCGATGCATCCAGAATGGGATTAGGTGGCGTCCTGATGCAGAGAGGTAAAGTAGTCGCCTACGCCTCTAGACAATTAAAAGAGCACGAGAAGAACTACCCCACTCACGACTTAGAATTGGCAGCGGTAGTTTTTGCATTAAAAATATGGTGGCATTACCTATATGGTGAAAAGAGTGAAATCTTCAGCGATCATAAAAGTCTAAAGCATTTCTTCACCCAAAAGGAGTTGAATATGAGACAGAGACTGTGGTTGGAATTGGTGAAAGACTATGATTGTGAAATCCAGTCCCACCTCGGCAAGGCCAACGTTGTAGCTGATGCGTTAAGCAGAAAATCTCAGACAGCATCTCTCGCTTCTTTGGTTGTAAGTGAACAGTTGTATGAAGAAGCTCAGAAATTTGATCTAGAACTCGTGATTGAAGGGACGACCATGTAATTAGCAGCTATGGACCTGTAGCCATCGATATGAGAGGAAGTAATTTCAAAGCAACCATTGGACCCCGAGTTGGCCAAGATTATGTGGGAAGTACAACAAGGTGTCCACAAGGACCCAAACTTTTCTTTGGCCCAAGATGGTGCACTGAAGTTTTGAGACAGATTGTGTGTGCCAGACGATTATGATGTCCAAGACCGAATCCTTAAAGAGGTGTACAATTCACCCTATACAATCCACCCCGAAAGTACCAAGATGTACAAGGATTTGAAGAAGTATTACTGGTGGATGGGAATGAAGGAGACCATAGCAATATACGTGTCCAAGTGCCTCACCTGTCAACAGATAAAAGCAAAGAGAGACCGACAGTATGGATTGTTGCAGCCACTTCCTATACCTGAATGGAAGTGGGAAAGAATTACTATGGATTTCGTGACAAATCTTCCCAACACCAGGAAAGGCATGAATGCGATTTGGGTGATTGTAGATGAACTAATGAAGGTGGCACACTTCATACCAATCAAGATAAGTTACCCAATGGAGAAGCTTGCCCGAATATACATTGAAAACATAGTCCGCTTACACGGCGTGCCTGTCAGTATTGTGTCTAACAGAAATCCTCAATTCACCTTAAGGTTTTGGACAAGTTTACAAAAGGCATTGGGATCTCAATTAAATCTTAGCACAGCTTTCCATCCGCAAACGGATGGACAATCGGAAAGAACCATCCAAACACTAGAAGATATGCTCCGAGCCTGTGTTTTGGAAATGAATGATAGTTGGGATGCTCACATACCGTTGGTGAAATTTGCTTATAATAATAGTTATCACTCCACCATAGGCATGGCCCCATTTGAAGCATTGTATGGACGAAAATGTAGAACTCCGTTGTATTGGGATGAAGTTGGCGAACGAAAATATCTCCGACCTGAGATGATATAAGCGACATGTGACAAGGTGGATGTCATAAGAGAGAAGATCAAAGCAGCCTAGTCAAGACACAAAAGTTACACAGATAATCGAAGGAAGGATATTGAATGTGAAATTGGAGAAAAAGTATTCCTTCGGGTGTCTCCAACTAAAGGATTGCTACGTTTTAACAAGAAAGGCAAATTGAGCCCAAGATTCATTGGTCCATATGAAATACTCAACAAAGTGGGACCCGTAGCATACCGACTGGCACTACCACCATCCTTGTCAGGGCTCCACAATGTTTTTCATGTGTCGATGCTAAGGAAGTGCATTAATAATCCGCGACACATGTACTATCAACTGAACCTGAATAGTTGGATGTGGATATGACCTACGAAGAGCAACCTACGGAGATATTGGACAGAAAGGAGCATAACCTCCATAACCGCACCATTGCTTTTGTGAAAGTTCGATCGGGAAACAATCCAGTGGAAGAAGCTTCATGGGAACGTGAAGAAGAAATAAAGGAGAAGTGCCCTCAACTCTTTGAATTGCAAGGTAAGCAAATTTCGAGGATGAAATTTTTGTAAGGTGAGGAGAAATGTCAAACCGTGCTCCTAGCTGGTTGGAATTTTGATTGAAGGATAAGAACCCCTGATCAAGCAGCCAAGAACACTGTGGAGTATCACTCCAGTGGTTTGGATTGATGGGGAAACCCTATGTGGATCATCCTACATGCCTGTTAATAGGTGGATAGCAGACTCCTGCAAATGTACAGCTCATTACATGATGTATGGCCTGGACCCCAAGTAATCTCTCTCCTCCACAAATAGTGGGACCCACTTCTGAAAAAGTATGTAAAAACCTCTATAAGACATGTGGGGACAATGTCCTAACCAAGGGTTAAACCCCTGTGTAAGCTCCACTAAATTTCAGCCTATTGGAATTCTCTGGACGATGGCACTGGGCGATGCAGACAAGGCCCAGTGACATCGCCCAGTGAGTGAAACAGCATATTTTAATGGTTTTTAATTATGGGGACCACCCAACATGGACATGGGCACCCTCCATAGATAGAGGGGAGTCTGAGGGACCACCTCAAACCCTTAGTTCATTATGCATCCCACCAGTGTGCCCAGAATCACTCTGAATCAGTTTAAAAATTGATTTTCAAAAGGGGCCTTCAAAGCCAAACAAGCCTCGGTGTGGGTTGGACCTATAAATAGGAAGGCCTTGGGCACATTTAGAGCCCTTAGCACTGTTGGAACCGTGAGGAGAGAAAGAAGAGAGAAACAGAGAGGAAGAGGAAGGAAGAAAGGAAGAAGGAAGGGGGAGCTGCTCTCAGCCCCTAGGCCTTAATTTTCGTGCCTCCTCTGCACTGTTCAGGTATGAATACATATGTGTATACCTGCTGCCTCCATCCTATCTCTGTGGTTGATGTGTTTCTGCTCCCTGGGCAGCCTAGAACAGCTAGGGTTTGCCCTGGACAGCTCCTGATTTGCCATGCAAGCCTTGAGCATGGGAGATCTGAGATTTTTACTTAATTTTATAATTCTGATTTGCTGTTCTTGAGAGCCAAATTTTGCTGTGCATGGCTGCACTGTCCAGATTCACTTCTGGCTGATAGTTTGGAACCCTGGATGCAAGCTAAGGCTGCACAGACCTAGCCCTAGGTGGTAGCAGCCCCAAAACCATGTTGCATGTGTAAATCCATCTTTACATGTGGCTGAAATCGAATTCCAAGTTTGAGAAAAACCCTGTGTCACTATTCACTAGGTTGTCTGGGCAGCCTCTGGTAGCCAAATGGTGACCCTGATGGAAGATCCATTTGGATCAAAAGGTAGATCATCCCAGGGGCTACCTGACCCCCTAACATGCATGGGGATCAGATTTGAGCATAGCCTAAAAAGCCCAACCTTGGGAACTCAGCCCAATGTCGAATTGAGGGCACTGGGCGATGCACCCAACACCCAGAGCCATTGCCCAGTGAAGGTTTTTCTGCAGAAATGCTGATCTGGCTTAGGGAACCTCACCCATTGGCCATGTGACACTGTGGGAAGGTGGGAAATGACATAAATGCCCTTCCCCACATATGTCCTTATGTGGGTATAGCTTGGGAACCCAAGTGGGCCCTGCAGGTGAAGGAAACCCTACTGTGCTAGGTTCTACAGCACAGACAAGCTGTGGACAGCACCGTGAACCTAATCTGACCTAGGATCAGGTATAGTCACTATTAATGACCATTTTACCCCTATGCCAATGACTCTGGATGATGCACCGGGACATGAGCCTAAGGCCCAGTGCAAGGCCCAGTGTTTCCAAATGAGTACCAACCCAACACCGAGTCAACCCAGTAAGCTTAGGTTAACCCTAGGATTATCAAAAACAGCTTGGAAACCTAACATGACAACTTCTGATTTATATCTAGAACTTGATCCCACGCTCAAGGTCAACAATCAGACTACTATTGGAACTGAGTTTGCAACCGAGTTTCTAGAACCAAACTTAGGTGAGTGAATAATATTATCATATGTGCATGTGTAATTATGATACTATGCCGACTATGAAGAATTGTAATTATAAATGTTGTGTTATTTACTTTTGTTTCAAATTACTCAAATCATTGCATAATGACTATCTGTTGATCAACACTGTGAATTTTATATGATGATTGTGAATGTTAGACTAGATGCCGTAGTCGGCTTAAAAATGAGGCCTGTGGTAGCCCGTAGAATGGGATGCGGTTGACACCACCCGACTCATACAATGCCATATAGACAGGGGGCTAGAGTTTCATCACCCGTGCTACGCACCCTTGCCAACAGGGGTTAAGGTGTTGGATGCCTGTGGGGGCGACCATATATATATGAGAAAAAGAGAAAAGAAATGAAAAGAACACCGGATTGGTGAATGAATGAAAAGAACACAGGAATGGTGAATATGGGCTGCAAGCCAGAAAAGAAAAGAAAAGAGAAAAGATATGGATTGTCCCACGGGTTAATCACAGAGGGCTGGTTGGGTTGACCTTGATGAACGAATGTGGGAGCTAACTAATCCTCTCCGACAACTCAATGGGTGTATCGCGGGAAGGGGTTAAAAGCCCACACCAGGGATACATGTATTGGGGATTGTAGTAGCACAGACCTGACTTAGTTGTATTGTTAGGTGGCTAATAAATAATCTAGACTTGTATATCATGTAGGATCATGTGGATTGTGGTTGCATGTGCATGCATGATGATATATTTGCTCACGAGCTCAGTGGGGTTCACACTCTATTATACATTATTTTTCTTAGATGATTTTGCAGATCGATGCCGCTGTGGCATGGAGGCTCATTACGAGGAGGAGAGCCTTAGTTGTTATGATGATCTTGGTGTGGACCCCGACAGAGGTTGTGCCGATGATGCATGTATTCTCGGTGGTCATGGATGAAGACCATTGAAGGGTGCACTTGATGCTTTTTGTTTTGGGGACTCTTTTTAGTTTTGTCTAGGAGTTTATCTCCGTTCCTGTTGTGATTCAGTTATTGCTTCTTTTCTTTCTTTTTGGGGCTGAGTTATCTCGCCCTGTATATATATATGTATATGGTAGTTTTAGCTTTGATTCTGTCAGCTTTGTTCTTAAGTTGTGGGTTGTGGGAATTGTATCAGAATAAACTTATCTATGTATATATATCATCACCATTTCCCGTATTGCTACGCTTTCTATTTTGTTATTAGAATTGTAGTTTATCTGCAGCACTCTGATCTTGCCTTTGGTAAAGTGAATGAATGTGGTTCCGTGAATGTAAGCACTGCTTCTTGATCCGTGCGATTTGGAGGATTGCCGTTATGCAATTCGGGTCACCTACCTAATCCTCCCAGGGGTGGTTTGGGGTGTGACAGTCACGACCCTCAACATCACATCCACACGTTTAATAAGAGATAAGGACACTTTTTTTTTTCCGATAGGTGATAAGGACACTTTTTAGAAAATACCAAACCCAAAAAAGTACAGAAATGCCCCCAAATAACCCCAAACGACCCACTCGGTCTGGTTTTAAACTGAAAATGAACATATGTCGAAATAGGTATCGATTCGAAGGTCAGGACACTCAACATTGCATCCACGCGTCTAATAAGAGATAAGGATACTTTTCAGAAAATCCCAAGCCCAAAAAAGTAGAGAAATGCCCCCACAACCCAAAATGACCCACCCATTCTGGTTTAAATAAAAAAATGAACAAATGCCAAAATAGGTATCGATTCGAAGGTCACGACCCTCAACATCGCATCCACACGTTTAATAAAAGAAAATGACACTTTTTAGAAAATACCAAATCCAAAAAAGTATAGAAATGCCCCCAAATAACCCCTAACGACTCACCCGGTCAGGTTTAAATTAAAAATGAACATATGTCGAAATAGGTATCGATTCGAAGGTCACGACCCTCAACATCGCACCCACACCACTAATAAGAGATAAGGACTCTTTTTAGAAAATTCCAAGCCCAAAAAAGTAGAGAAATGCCCCAAAATAACCCCAAACGACCCACCCGGTTTGGTTTAAACTGAAACTGAACATATGTCAAAATAGGTATCGATTCAAATGTCACGACCCTCAACATCGCATCCACACGTCTAATAGGGATAAGGGCACTAATTAGAAAAGTATAGAAATGCCCCCAAATAACCCCAAAAGACCCAGCCGGTCTGGTTTAAATCGAAAATGAACATATGTCGAAATAGGTATCCATTCGAAGGTCACGACCCTCGACATCGTATCCACACGTCTAATAAGAGATAAGGACACTTTTTAGAAAATACCAAACCCCAAAAAGTACAGAAATGCCCCCAAATAACCCCAAACGACCCACTCGGTCTGGTTTAAACTGAAAATGAACATATATCGAAATAGGTATCGATTCGAAGGTCACGACACTCAAAATTGCATCCACACGTCCAATAAGAGATAAGGATATTTTTAGAAAATCCCATGCCCCAAAATAACCCCAAACGACCCAGCCAGTCTGGTTTAATCCAAAAATGAACATATGCCGAAATAGGTATCGATTCGAAGGTCACGACCCTCGACATCACATCCACACGTCTGATAAGAGATAAGGACACCTTTTAGACAATACTAAACCCCAAAAAGTACAGAAATGCCCTCAAATATCCCAAAATAACCCACCTAGTCTGGTTTAAACCGAAAATGAACATATGTCGAAATAGGTATCGATTCACAGGTCACAACCCTCAATATCGCATCCACACGTCTAATATGAGATAAGGACAATTTTTAGAAAATCCCAAACCCAAAAAAGTACAGAAATGCCCCAAAATAACCCCAAACGACCCACCCAGTCTGGTTTGGACCAGAAATGAACATATGTCAAAATACTTATCGATTCGAAGGTCACGACCCTCAACATCGTATCCACACGTCTAATAAGAGATAAGGAAACTTTTTAGAATATACCAAACTCAAAAAAGTACAGAAATACCCTCAACTAACCCCAAAAGACCCACCCGGTCTGGTTTAAATCGAAAATGAACATATATCGAAATAGGTATCAATTCGAAGGTCATGACCCTCAACATCGCACCCACATATCTAATAAGAGATAAGGACATTTTTTCAAGAATCCCAAACCCAAAAAAGTACAAAAATCCCCAAATAACCCCAAACGACCCACCCGGTTTAGTGTAAGCCAAAAATGAACATATGCCAAAATAGGTATCAATTACAAGGTCACGACCCTCAACATCACATCCACACTTCTAATAAGAGATAAGAACATTTTTTAGAAAATACCAAACCCAAAAAATACAGAAATGCCCCCAAATAACCCCAAATGACCCACCCGGTATGGTTTGAACCGAAACTGAACATATGTTGAAATAGGTATCGATTCAAAGGTCACGACTCTCAAGATCCCATCCACACGTCTAATAAGAGATAAGGACACTTTTTAGAAAATCCCAAGCCCTAAAAAGTAAAAAAATGCCCCCAAATAACCCCAAACGACCCACCCAGTTTGGTTTAAACCGAAAATGAACATATGCCGAAATACGTATCGATTCGAAGGTCACGACCCTCAACATCGCATCCACACGTCTAATTAGAGATAATGACACATTGAAAAAAATACCAAACCCAAAAAAGTATACAAATGCCCCAAAATAACCCCAAACGACCTACCCGGTCTGGTTTAAACAGAAAATGAACAGATGCAAAAATAGGTATCGATTCGAAGGTCACGATCCTCAACATCGCATCCACACGTCTAATAGGAGATAAGGACACTTTTCAGAAAATCCAAAGCCCCAAAAAGTAATGAAATGCCCCCAAATAACCCCAAACAACCCACTCGGTCTGGTTTAAACTGAAATTGAACATATGTCAAAATTGGTATCGATTCGAAGTTCACGACTCTCAACATCGCTTCCACAAGTCTAATAAGAGATAAGGATACTTTTCAAAAAATCCCAGGCCCAAAAAAGGATAGAAATGCCCCCAAATAACACCAAATGACCCACCCGGTCTGGTTTAAATCGAAAATAAGCATATACCGAAATAGGTATCGATTCGAAGGTCACAACCCTCAACATTGCATCCACACATCTAATAAGAGATAAGGACACTTTTTAAAAAATCCCAAACCCAAAAAAGTACAGAAATGCCCCCAAATATCCCCAAACGACCCACCCGGTCTGGTTTAAACCGAAAATAAACATATGTCGAAGTAGGTATCGATTCTAAGGTCACGACTCTCAACATCGCATCCACACATCTAATAATAGATAAGGACACTTTTTAGAAAATCCCAAGCCCAAAAAGTATAGAAATGCCCCCAAATAACCCCAAACGACCGACCCGGTCTGGTTTAAACCAAAAATGGACATATGTCAAAATAGGTATCGATTTGGAGTTCACGACCCTGAACATCGCATCCATACATCTAATAAGAGATAAGGACACTTTTTAGAACATACCAAACCCAAAAAAGTACAAAAATGCCCCGAATAACTCCAAACGACCCACCCGGTCCGATTGGACCGAAAAGGAACATATGTCTAAATATGTATCTATTTGGTAGCCACGTCCCTCAACACTGCATCCACACGTCTAGTAAGAGATAAGGACACTTTTTAGAAAATACCAAACCCATAAAAGTACCGAAATACCCCCAAATAACCCTAAATGACCCACTTGATATGGTTCAATCCGAAAATGAACATATGTCGAAATAGGTATCGATTAGAAGGTCACGACCCTGAATGTCGCATCCACACGTCTAAGAAGAGATAAGGACACTTTTTAGAAAATCCCAAACCCCAAAAAGTACAGAAATGCCCCCAAATAACCCCGAACGACCCACCCGGTCTGGTTTAAACCGAAAATGAACATATGCCAAAATAGGTATCGATTCGAAGGTCACGATCCTCAACATCACATCCACACATCTAATTTGAGATAATGACACTTTTTAAAAAATACCACACCCAAAAAAGTATAGAAATGCCCCCAAATAACCCCAAACGACCCACCCGATCTGGTTTAAACAGAAAATGAACATATGCAGAAATAGGTATCGATTCGAAGGTCACGATCCTCAACATTGCATCCACACGTCTAATAAGAGATAAGGACACTTTTTAGAAAATACCAAACAAAAAAAAGGTACAGAAATGCCCCCAAATAACACCAAACGACCCACTCGGTCTGGTTTAAACCGAAAATGAACATATGTCGACATAGGTATCGATTCGATGGTCACGACCCTCAACATCACATCCACATTCCTAATAACAGATAAGGATACTTTTTAGAAAATACAAAGCCAAAAAAAGTACAAAAATGCCCATAATAACCCCAAACGGCCCACCCGGTCTTGTTTAAACTGAAAAGGAACATATGCCAAAATAGGTATCGACTCGAACCTCACTACCCTCAACATCGTATCCACATGTCTAATAGGAGATAAGGATACTTTGTGGAAAATACCAAACACAAAAAAGTATAGATATGCCCCCCAAATAACCCCAAACGACCCACCCGGTCTGATTTAAATAAAAAATGAACATATGTTGAAATAGGTATCGATTCGAAGGTCACGACCCTCAACATCGCATCCACATGTCTAATAAGAGATAAGGACACTTTTTAGAGAATCCCAAACCCAAAAAAGTATAGAATTGCCCCCAAATAACCCCAAATGACCCACCCAATCTGGTTTAAAGAGAAAATGAACATATGCCGAAATAGGTATCGATTTGAAGGTCACGACCCTCAACATTGCATCACACGTGTAATAAGAGATAAGGACACTTTTTAGAAAATACCACACCCAAAAAAGAACAGAAATGCCCCCACCCCAATTGACCCACCCGGTCTGGCTTAAACTGAAAATGAACATATGTCAAAATAGGTATCGATTCGATGGTCACGACCCTCAACATCGCATCCACACGTCTAATAGGAGATAAGGACACTTTTCAGAAAATCCAAAGCCCCAAAAAGTAATGAAATGCCCCCAAATAACCCCAAACAACCCACTCGGTCTGGTTTAAACTGAAATTGAACATATGTCAAAATTGGTATCGATTCGAAGTTCACGACTCTCAACATCGCTTCCACAAGTCTAATAAGAGATAAGGATACTTTTCAAAAAATCCCAGGCCCAAAAAAGGATAGAAATGCCCCCAAATAACACCAAATGACCCACCCGGTCTGGTTTAAATCGAAAATAAGCATATACCGAAATAGGTATCGATTCGAAGGTCACAACCCTCAACATTGCATCCACACATCTAATAAGAGATAAGGACACTTTTTAAAAAATCCCAAACCCAAAAAAGTACAGAAATGCCCCCAAATATCCCCAAACGACCCACCCGGTCTGGTTTAAACCGAAAATAAACATATGTCGAAGTAGGTATCGATTCTAAGGTCACGACTCTCAACATCGCATCCACACATCTAATAATAGATAAGGACACTTTTTAGAAAATCCCAAGCCCAAAAAGTATAGAAATGCCCCCAAATAACCCCAAACGACCGACCCGGTCTGGTTTAAACCAAAAATGGACATATGTCAAAATAGGTATCGATTTGGAGTTCACGACCCTGAACATCGCATCCATACATCTAATAAGAGATAAGGACACTTTTTAGAACATACCAAACCCAAAAAGTACAAAAATGCCCCGAATAACTCCAACGACCCACCCGGCTCGATTGGACCGAAAAGGAACATATGTCTAAATATGTATCTATTTGGTAGCCACGTCCCTCAACACTGCATCCACACGTCTAGTAAGAGATAAGGACACTTTTTAGAAAATACCAAACCCATAAAAGTACCGAAATACCCCCAAATAACCCTAAATGACCCACTTGATATGGTTCAATCCGAAAATGAACATATGTCGAAATAGGTATCGATTAGAAGGTCACGACCCTGAATGTCGCATCCACACGTCTAAGAAGAGATAAGGACACTTTTTAGAAAATCCCAAACCCCAAAAAGTACAGAAATGCCCCCAAATAACCCCGAACGACCCACCCGGTCTGGTTTAAACCGAAAATGAACATATGCCAAAATAGGTATCGATTCGAAGGTCACGATCCTCAACATCACATCCACACATCTAATTTGAGATAATGACACTTTTTAAAAAATACCACACCCAAAAAAGTATAGAAATGCCCCCAAATAACCCCAAACGACCCACCCGATCTGGTTTAAACAGAAAATGAACATATGCAGAAATAGGTATCGATTCGAAGGTCACGATCCTCAACATTGCATCCACACGTCTAATAAGAGATAAGGACACTTTTTAGAAAATACCAAACAAAAAAAAGGTACAGAAATGCCCCCAAATAACACCAAACGACCCACTCGGTCTGGTTTAAACCGAAAATGAACATATGTCGACATAGGTATCGATTCGATGGTCACGACCCTCAACATCACATCCACATTCCTAATAACAGATAAGGATACTTTTTAGAAAATACAAAGCCAAAAAAAGTACAAAAATGCCCATAATAACCCCAAACGGCCCACCCGGTCTTGTTTAAACTGAAAAGGAACATATGCCAAAATAGGTATCGACTCGAACCTCACTACCCTCAACATCGTATCCACATGTCTAATAGGAGATAAGGATACTTTGTGGAAAATACCAAACACAAAAAAGTATAGATATGCCCCCCAAATAACCCCAAACGACCCACCCGGTTTGATTTAAATAAAAAATGAACATATGTTGAAATAGGTATCGATTCGAAGGTCACGACCCTCAACATCGCATCCACATGTCTAATAAGAGATAAGGACACTTTTTAGAGAATCCCAAACCCAAAAAAGTATAGAATTGCCCCCAAATAACCCCAAATGACCCACCCAATCTGGTTTAAAGAGAAAATGAACATATGCCGAAATAGGTATCGATTTGAAGGTCACGACCCTCAACATTGCATCACACGTGTAATAAGAGATAAGGACACTTTTTAGAAAATACCACACCCAAAAAAGAACAGAAATGCCCCCACCCCAATTGACCCACCCGGTCTGGCTTAAACTGAAAATGAACATATGTCAAAATAGGTATCGATTCGATGGTCACGACCCTCAACATCGCATCCACACGTCTAATAGGAGATAAGGACACTTTTCAGAAAATCCAAAGCC
Source organism: Telopea speciosissima (assembly GCF_018873765.1). Lineage (NCBI taxonomy): Eukaryota > Viridiplantae > Streptophyta > Magnoliopsida > Proteales > Proteaceae > Telopea > Telopea speciosissima. The sequence continues at coordinate 47,668 of NW_025317466.1, forward strand.
CCAAAAAGTAATGAAATGCCCCCAAATAACCCCAAACAACCCACTCGGTCTGGTTTAAACTGAAATTGAACATATGTCAAAATTGGTATCGATTCGAAGTTCACGACTCTCAACATCGCTTCCACAAGTCTAATAAGAGATAAGGATACTTTTCAAAAAATCCCAGGCCCAAAAAAGGATAGAAATGCCCCCAAATAACACCAAATGACCCACCCGGTCTGGTTTAAATCGAAAATAAGCATATACCGAAATAGGTATCGATTCGAAGGTCACAACCCTCAACATTGCATCCACACATCTAATAAGAGATAAGGACACTTTTTAAAAAATCCCAAACCCAAAAAAGTACAGAAATGCCCCCAAATATCCCCAAACGACCCACCCGGTCTGGTTTAAACCGAAAATAAACATATGTCGAAGTAGGTATCGATTCTAAGGTCACGACTCTCAACATCGCATCCACACATCTAATAATAGATAAGGACACTTTTTAGAAAATCCCAAGCCCAAAAAGTATAGAAATGCCCCCAAATAACCCCAAACGACCGACCCGGTCTGGTTTAAACCAAAAATGGACATATGTCAAAATAGGTATCGATTTGGAGTTCACGACCCTGAACATCGCATCCATACATCTAATAAGAGATAAGGACACTTTTTAGAACATACCAAACCCAAAAAAGTACAAAAATGCCCCCGAATAACTCCAAACGACCCACCCGGTCTGATTGGACCGAAAAGGAACATATGTCTAAATATGTATCTATTTGGTAGCCACGTCCCTCAACACTGCATCCACACGTCTAGTAAGAGATAAGGACACTTTTTAGAAAATACCAAACCCATAAAAGTACCGAAATACCCCCAAATAACCCTAAATGACCCACTTGATATGGTTCAATCCGAAAATGAACATATGTCGAAATAGGTATCGATTAGAAGGTCACGACCCTGAATGTCGCATCCACACGTCTAAGAAGAGATAAGGACACTTTTTAGAAAATCCCAAACCCCAAAAAGTACAGAAATGCCCCCAAATAACCCCGAACGACCCACCCGGTCTGGTTTAAACCGAAAATGAACATATGCCAAAATAGGTATCGATTCGAAGGTCACGATCCTCAACATCACATCCACACATCTAATTTGAGATAATGACACTTTTTAAAAAATACCACACCCAAAAAAGTATAGAAATGCCCCCAAATAACCCCAAACGACCCACCCGATCTGGTTTAAACAGAAAATGAACATATGCAGAAATAGGTATCGATTCGAAGGTCACGATCCTCAACATTGCATCCACACGTCTAATAAGAGATAAGGACACTTTTTAGAAAATACCAAACAAAAAAAAAGGTACAGAAATGCCCCCAAATAACACCAAACGACCCACTCGGTCTGGTTTAAACCGAAAATGAACATATGTCGACATAGGTATCGATTCGATGGTCACGACCCTCAACATCACATCCACATTCCTAATAACAGATAAGGATACTTTTTAGAAAATACAAAGCCAAAAAAAGTACAAAAATGCCCATAATAACCCCAAACGGCCCACCCGGTCTTGTTTAAACTGAAAAGGAACATATGCCAAAATAGGTATCGACTCGAACCTCACTACCCTCAACATCGTATCCACATGTCTAATAGGAGATAAGGATACTTTGTGGAAAATACCAAACACAAAAAAGTATAGATATGCCCCCCAAATAACCCCAAACGACCCACCCGGTCTGATTTAAATAAAAAATGAACATATGTTGAAATAGGTATCGATTCGAAGGTCACGACCCTCAACATCGCATCCACATGTCTAATAAGAGATAAGGACACTTTTTAGAGAATCCCAAACCCAAAAAAGTATAGAATTGCCCCCAAATAACCCCAAATGACCCACCCAATCTGGTTTAAAGAGAAAATGAACATATGCCGAAATAGGTATCGATTTGAAGGTCACGACCCTCAACATTGCATCACACGTGTAATAAGAGATAAGGACACTTTTTAGAAAATACCACACCCAAAAAAGAACAGAAATGCCCCCCACCCCAATTGACCCACCCGGTCTGGCTTAAACTGAAAATGAACATATGTCAAAATAGGTATCGATTCGATGGTCACGACCCTCAACATCGCATCCACACGTCTAATAGGAGATAAGGACACTTTTCAGAAAATCCAAAGCCCCAAAAAGTAATGAAATGCCCCCAAATAACCCCAAACAACCCACTCGGTCTGGTTTAAACTGAAATTGAACATATGTCAAAATTGGTATCGATTCGAAGTTCACGACTCTCAACATCGCTTCCACAAGTCTAATAAGAGATAAGGATACTTTTCAAAAAATCCCAGGCCCAAAAAAGGATAGAAATGCCCCCAAATAACACCAAATGACCCACCCGGTCTGGTTTAAATCGAAAATAAGCATATACCGAAATAGGTATCGATTCGAAGGTCACAACCCTCAACATTGCATCCACATGTCTAATAAGCGATACGGACACTTTATAGAAAATACCAAACCCAAAAAAATACAAAAATGCCCCCAAATAACCCCAAATGACCCACCCGGTCTGGTTTAAACCAAAAATGAACACATGTCAAAATAGGTATCGATTTGAAGGTCACGACCCTCAACATTGCATCCACATGTCTAATAAGAGATATGGACACTTTTTAGAAAACCCCATGCCCAAAAAAGTACAGAAATGCACCCAAATAACCCTAAACAACCCACCTGGTCTGGTTCAAATAAAAACTGAACATATGCCAAAATAGGTATCGATTCGATGGTCACGACCCTCAACATCGAATCCACACGTCTAATAAGAGATAAGGAAACTTTGTAGAAAATACCAAACCCAAAAAAGTACAGAAATGCCCCCAAATAACCCCAAACGACCCATCCGGTCTGGTTCGGACAAAAAAATGAACATATGTCGAAATAGGTATTGATTCGAAGCTCACGACCCTCAACACCGCCGCATCAATTAATGGCTTCTTTTCCTCCTTGTTTCTATGATGACCCGCTCATCCCATATGACCACTGTACTCACGCACAACACGATCGCACAAGCAATAGTGGTGCACTTAATTATTTAATAGATCTCACGTTAGACCATAATGAAAAACTATCAAAAAAATTAGATAATACCCTCACTCTCTTGACAGATCTGGTTGCCCAACAACCGGAGACACCCCCTGAGTGCCCTCCCCGGGCTACTTTTCTTGTTATTAGCACCCTTAATGATGAAGACTCCTCTTCTAACCCTCCTCAAGAAGATAACTACGTCTATCATAAGGAAATTATGGATCATTGGAAAGACCAGTATAAAGATTCAACAGATCAAACTGAACAAATCCGACTTCTTTCCATGATGCAACAATTCTATGTTGAAAACCAACAGAGTTTTGTCTCACATAATTTTGTGCTCTTCTCTGACGATGACGAAGACGACGAAATTCTTAACGAATCGTCCTCTGACTCAGCTTCGTCTGACTCTGACTTTGAGTCACCTCCCGAGTCTATCCCTGACTCACCTCCTGTTGTCCACAGTAATCCCACTGCTGGAGAATCTTCTTCTAAACGTAAGATTGGTTCAACAGACCATCTTGAAACTGATGCGGACTTCCAACCCCACACCGGGGCCCGTACTTCTTTTGGTACAGATGATGTCTTTGCCACCAACCCTGAGGTTCCCATCCTTACCCGAAAGGACGACCTCCATAAATATGGGTTAGCCTCTTATGGCACTTATTTGGATCTGACCAATATTGCCATTAAAGATTATGATAAGGCAATCACTGAATGGGCTCAAACCTTTTCTTTGTTGATTACCAATAACAAAGCCACATGGAAGGTTGAACAATTCCTTGAATACTTCTGTGGTTCCCTGCAAGGTGATGTCTTACAATTTATTAAAAAATTTGACCAAACCGACGATGGCAAGGTTGCCAAAATGACTCTCCTGACCTATGTCTCAAACCCTGAGAAGGTCCTGGTCGAATTCACGAAGCTCTTAAAATCTGAGTTTTGTGGTTACCATCACCCTGACAAGCTTGCAGAAGATATCAGTTTCAACCTCACCAAGATTAAGCTTAATAATTTAAATGAATTTGAAGCTTTTTCAAAAAAATACATGTCTCTCTTTCAGTTATTAGATCCATCAAAATCTGATTATTGGAAGGAACAATTCTTTCCTAAGCTCCCTCCACCATGGGATGAACTATGTCATACGACATACCCTGGTTTCATCAACGACTCCAAAAGCGTTGATACCCTTGGCAACCGAATCAATTTCGTGTTTCACCACATCCTTGATCACTGTTTAAAGGCACGTGCTGCCAAACAGTTAAAACAGAAGGTCTCCCCAGGCCTCTGCAAGGATCTTCTCAACAATGAATTTGAGTTTGGTACAAAGCCATCTCATTTCTCAACACCCAAGCCTAAGTCTTTAAATTCCTTTCCTTTTCGTTCAAAGGAAAAAAGGTATCATTGGAAGAAATTCCATAAAAAAGATTTTCCTAAAGACTTTTCTTCCCATTCGAACAAGCGTTTCACCAAAAAACATTTTGTTTCCAAACGTACCCCTTACACTGGTAAAAAGGACAAGTCTCAATGTACCTGCTACCTCTGTAATGAAAAGGGCCATTTTGCAAACGAATGTCCCAACAAATCCAAGAATGCCTGTAAGATGATTCGTTACCTAGACGAATGTAACTACGAGATTCTTTTCTTCTCCGAAGTTTCTCACCCCACAGAACTTCTTTATGAAGTCTTTTCTGAATTCGATTTCTCCGATTCTGATGACGACTCCTCCGATTTCATCTTTATGGAAAACGAGTCTACAACTGATTCGACTCCTATTGAAATCCAACCGATTCCTTCACTTGAAAGTGACTCGGTTTCTCTTAATAATCTCCTTCGTGAAGATGTCTCTTTTGACCCTAATCTCTTCACTAAGCTTAAGTCTATTAAGCATGACGAGGTTTATAAGCTGTCCAAGCTTAACCTCTAGTCTAGACGTTTCTTTGACCAAGCGTGTGGCAATACCACTGCTCAGTCTACAGATGACGCGTCTCTTGAAATCTCTCTGTTCAATCCGGATCAAATCCAAAGATTAGTAGCCAAACATCCTCGTTTGAGATACATTCACATTGGTCTCATTCAAATTGAACTCACGGCGCTCTTTCGCCAAGGCATCGACACTCCTGTTGTCATTGCTGTCTTTGACAAACGATTCCTTGCCGATCCAATTAATGCCTTAATTGGTGGAATTGAGTCAAATCTCATTCACGGCTCAGTTTGGTTCAAACTACGACCCAATTTCTTTCTCTCTGTCCAGGATCCCAATCTTTGTGATTCCGTGATTCTTAAAATTAAGACCCAATGGACCGGCATGAAAGCCGACAGCCACAATCTCGCTGTTAGCTGGAAATGTTTACATGAGTTAACCAATGTTACCTCTACTAAACTACTGCCCCTTCTGGATAAACGGTTCGTTGAACTTTTCGAACCAAAACCTTTCGAACATGAGATCCAACCTCGATTACTCGATTGGCATGATATCCAACTTCCTCAGGAATGGATGCTTTCTGATATTCTTGACACTCCTCGAAATATCACTGCTCCTTCTCCTCCTACCTTCGAACTACAGGCTTCTGAAAATAATCTTTATTTTAGACGACGTTCTACTGGCTCTCCCTCTTTACCTCGGACTGCTAGTACCCCTTCTCTTAGATCCGCCATACCCGGCTCATCTAATGCTTCGATTGGCTCTTCTTCTCGCCATTCTACCTCTTCCTATGCTCCTCGCAATGTGCCTGGACTCTATCCTCCGAATTGGATACCTCCTTCTGCTCGAGCATACAAAGCTCCTCTTCGTAAAGATTTTTCTGACACCGATTCTACTGCTGTCATTAATATCTTTCATTGGTATGTCACAACTGACACCGATATTTTCTTCCAATCTAATCAAAATCCCAAAAACTACACCTATGTTAAGGGCCATTTTGATTTTTCTGGTTTCAAACCATATTCTCTCGATGTCTTGATGAATACCGATGCTACCGGCTGCATTTGTAAAACAACTGCTATCCCTGGATACCTTTGGGAAAAATTAGAACAGCCCACGTACATTAGTGGCGTTTCAGGTCCAACAACGACCCTTGAGTATCGAGCTCACAATATCCCAATCTTTCTCCAGAACAAGCAATTTATGATTCCCAAAATTACTTGTTTTCCTAACATGCATGGTGATTTTATTCTAGGCACGAACTTTATGCATAAGTATCTATCATTCATCTTGCATTCTAATTCTATTCAAATTCACCATCCTTCTAGTGATGTGTCCCTTCCTTTACTGACGTCTCACAAATCTGTCTGTGATGATTCAGCTTTCACTCCCCAACGGATTTCTTCTTCTATCCTTGAACAGATTACCTCCGTTAATTGGCCTAATTCTGCTCACACCGCCATCTCCCATTGGCTCCTAGACAAATTAGCCTCCAATTTTAGTGACCAACCCCTTCTTCACTGGGAACAAAGCCCTCGTTGGTGTTCCATCCAACTGACTAATCCTAACACGATTATTCGAGTTAAACCCATCCTCTACTTCAAAGCCGATATAGAAGAATTTGATAAACAAATTTCTGAATTATTGGCTCTCCGACTTATTGAACTTTCAACAAGTCCCCACTCTTGCCTTGCTTTTATGGTATGCAATCATGCGGAAATAAAAGGCGGCAAAGCCCGTATGGTTATAAACTATAAACGTTTAAACCAGAATATTGTCTTCGACGGATACTTCATTCCTCGCAAAGACGTTCTAATTCATCGTGCCAAAATGGCTAAGATTTATAGTAAATTTGACTTAAAATCTGGCTTCTGGCAGATTAAGCTCACTGAGGACTCCAAACCTCTCACAGCTTTCTCCACTCCTTTTAATTGCCATTACCAATGGACGGTTATGCCCTTCGGATTATGTACTGCCCCTCAGATTTTCCAACGTTGGATTGACTCCATCTTTGGTTCTCTCTCTTTTTGTGTGGCGTATATTGACGACATTCTTGTCTTCTCCGAATCCCCTACTGAACATACGAAACACCTTCGTATCATCAGTGATTTATTCCTCAAGCATGGGATAATCCTCTCCCCCACGAAAATTGAACTCGAAAAAACGCGAATCAAATTTCTGGGTCTAATCCTAACCGATCATGGACTCCAACTCCAAGATCACATCCTGATCAAAATCAAGGATTTTCCTTCTGTCTTACGAGACAAACAGCATCTCCAACAATTCCTCAGAATTCTTAATTATGGACACAATTACATAAAAGACCTCTCTTCTAAAGAACAAAATCTTTTATTAAAATTGAAAAAAGATTTTGACTTTTCTTGAAACGAATCTAACACCCGGACCGTTCTCTCTATCCAGGCCGAGATTACAAAATCTTGTCCCTCGGTTTACTTCCCTCTTGCTGGTGATCTCTTAATTTTAGAAACTGATGCTAGCAATGAACATTGGGGCTGTGTCCTAAAAGCACGACCCCTCAAAAACCCTTCTGATGAGCAAATTTGCGGATACAATTCTGGAAAATTCACCCCGACTCAACAGAATTATAATATTTATGAGAAAGAGATTCTTGCCATTGTAAATGCTATTCAACGGTTTAGAATTTATATTTTACCTGAGAAGTTTCTTATTCGAACTGACAACCAAGCTGTTCGTGATTTTCTAAAAACCAAAATCAAAGAAACCAATTCTCGCCGAATTAATTGGGCCAATCTTATTAATCAATATCAGTATGAAATTATACATGTTAAAGGTACTGACAATTTTTTGGCTGATTATCTTAGCAGGCCGTCATGAATCCTCGGCATCCACCTGATAAGGGCAAAGGTAAAGCTCACGCGACACCACATCGCAAGAGCAAAAAGAAAGCCCAAGCCTCTTCTCTTGGCTTACTCCCTACCCCCCGTGGTGGTATTCTCATTAGAGAACCCAGGACTGATGGCGATACCTACCCAATGGACTACCCCTGGTTACATTCGAGTTCCTGCCACAACAGCGGAATTTTCTCCTTCCCCTTCTCAGCCTTTTAGTCCCTATTTCTTCCCCGAAAATAGTCAAGAACAGGACAGTCAGGATCCTTTTTACTTGTGGAATATACCCCCGGCCAGCTATTCCCAGATTGTACAACAACAATCAGCGGCTAATATTCCGCCTTCAAGTTTTGGTCAGTCGGTGACACACACCACTGATTTCTTTTATCACGATGGCATACCTACCAAGTGGTACCATCAGTTGAATACTTTGTGGAAGACGCAGGTTGCCGGCCAGAAAAAGCCGTTTTGTATTGCCCTTACCTCCTTCTCAAAGGCTTTTGGTACTTTCTATTCCAAGCAGCTCACCCTTCAGTCTATTGTACTCGACTCGATTCGACAAACGGATTGGGACGATGTTACTTCCCCTGAGAAAGTACACAGCTTTCTTCAGATTGCAGATTGTGTTGAAGATCATTTAAAAGATGCTCTCTTCTACAAAACATATAAAATCTGTTTATATTTAAAAGCTAAGGAACTCCTTCCCCGTGAGATCTTTCCACTGATACAACGTCATTGCGACGAAGAACAATATCATCGGTATAAAGATTTTCTGCTGGAATTCCCCAAAAATATAATTCGAACTGAACACCATAATCAGGTCAAACTTATTTTCTACCCTGGCTCCGAACCTTGGAGTATTGCTGCTGTTGAATGGGGACTAGTAGGCCAACTGGTCTTCTCTAGTGATAATACTGCTGTCCTCGACCAATTGCCCATGATGATCAGAACTATGATCGCCCATGCCGTCGCCAATTGGAGATTTTCTGGTGGACTCGAATTCACCATCTGCAGCACCCTCGGCTGGCGTGAACGCGAACGCTTCTTTCAGCCCTACCAGCTCTGGCATCTTCGCCCTGCCTCCTGCTACTCCTTGGCAGAACCTTCCCTCATTACAGATGAAGACGAAGCTTTGAATATTGCAAACCTGCATATTCATGCTGAAGATCTGTACAAGCAGTCCTTGATCGCCTTACACAGAGAAGTTCTCGGACTCACTCATCCCAACGGATGCCCTCGCTACCGTTATCTTGTCTCTGACGGACGACGCCTCTTCGTCACCCAGTTCATGATGGATTATGAGATCCCTGATGAAGTAGCTGTCGATACGTTCCAACTGATCGACCAGCTTCAGACATTCTCTCCCGTCCTCGACATCCCTGGCACCCTCCTTGCCGATGTTGCCGAAGCAGTTGAAACTCTGGCCGCCGCCGATGCCGTTGAACTCGCTGCTCAGGAAACCGCTGCTGATGCACTCATCAACGACCCCGATCCTCTCTTCACTGGTCACGAAGACGACGATGTCAACCTCGGATCTGACTAACGTCATCCCTGACATCAGCATGGTCCCACATAAACAGTACCGCCGCCCTACGTCACCCATGACGTCATCTGGACCCATGAACAGTGCTGAATAGTACCAGCCGCCCTACGTCAGCACACGTCATCAGTTACTGTTCCGAAATTGAAATAAATTTTTGGAATCCGTAGCCGACCTCCTTTTCAATATAAGGCCGCTCATTTCTTCAGAGAAGACAGAACCAGTTCTGCCAGCTCTCGAGCTCCGCCTCTCTCCCCTCTCTGATCTTCTCCTTTTCTGTTTCTATCTCCATTTTGATACCTTCTCTAAGGATTGACCCCCTTGTATGTAATTGGTATCAGACGGCATGGGTGATCATAGTTCTGATCATCATGGGCAATTGGTCGAGGACAGCAGTATTATCACTAGAGAAGACCAGTTGGCCTACTAGTCCCCATTCAATAGCAGCAATACTCCAAGGTTCAGAACCAGGGTAGAAAATAAGTTTGACCTGATTATGGTGTTCAGTTCAAATTATATTTTTGGGGAATTCTAGTAGAAAATCTTTATACCGATGATATTGTTCTTCGTCGCAATGACGTTGTATCAGTGGAAAGATCTCACAGGGAAGGAGTTCCTTAGCTTTTAAATATAAACAGATTTTATATGTTTTGTAGAAGAGAGCATCTTTTAAATGATCTTCAACACAATCTGCAATCTGAAGAAAGCTGTGTACTTTCTCAGGGGAAGTAACATCGTCCCAATCCGTTTGTCGAATCGAGTCGAGTACAATAGACTGAAGGGTGAGCTGCTTGGAATAGAAAGTACCAAGAGCCTTTGAGGAGGTAAGGGCAGTACGAAATGGCTTTTTCTGGCCGGCAACCTGCGTCTTCCACAAAGTATTCAACTGATGGTACCACTTAGTAGGTATGCCATCGTGATGAAAGAAATCAGTGGTGTGTATCACCGACTGACCAAAACTTGAAGGCGGAATATTAGCCGCTGATTGTTGTTGTACAATCTGGGAATAGCTGGCCGGGGGTATATTCCACAAGTAAAAAGGATGACTGTCCTGTTCTTGACTATTTCCGGGGAAGAAATAGGGACTAAAAGGCTAAGAAGGGGAAGGAGAAAATTTCGCTGTTGTGGCAGGAACTCGAATGTAACCAGGGGTAGTCCATTGGGTAGGTACTGCCGCTGTTACCTGGGGTTCTCTAATGAGAATACCACCACGGGGGGTAGGGAGTAAGCCAAGAGAAGAGGCTTGGGCTTTCTTTTTGCTCTTGCGATGTGGTGTCGCGTGAGCTTTACCTTTGCCCTTATCAGGTGGATGCCAAGGATTCATGACGGCCTGCTAAGATAATCAGCCAAAAAATTGTCAGTACCTTTAACATGTACAATTTCATACTGATATTGATTAATAAGATTGGCCCAATTAATTCGGCGAGAATTGGTTTCTTTGATTTTGGTTTTTAGAAAATCACGAACAGCTTGGTTGTCAGTTCGAATAAGAAACTTCTCAGGTAAAAGATAAATTCTAAACCGTTGAATAGCATTTACAATGGTAAGAATCTCTTTCTCATAAATATTATAATTCTGTTGAGCCGGGGTGAATTTGCCAGAATTGTATCTACAAATTTGCTCGTCAGAAGGGTTTTTGAGGGGTCGTGCTTTCAGGACACAGCCCCAATGTTCATTGCTAGCATCAGTTTCTAAAATTAAGAGATCACCAGCAAGAGGGAAGTAAACCGAGGGACAAGATTTTGTAATCTCGGCCTGGATAGAGAGAACGGTCCGGGTGTCAGATTCGTTCCAAGAAAAGTCAACATCTTTTTTCAATTTTAATAAAAGACTTTGTTCTTTAGAAGAGGGGTCTTTTATGTAATTGCGTCCATAATTAAGAATTCCGAGGAATTGTTGGAGATGCTATTTGTCTCGTAAGACAGAAGGAAAATCCTTGATTTTGATCAGGATGTGATCTTGGAGTTGGAGTCCATGATCGGTTAGGATTAGACCCAAAAATTCAATTCGCGGTTTTTCGAGTTCAATTTTCGTGGGGGAGAGGATTATCCCATGCTTGAGGAATAAATCATTGATGATACGAAGGTGTTTCGTATGTTCAGTAGGGGATTCGGAGAAGACAAGAATGTCGTCAATATACGCCACACAAAAAGAGAGAGAACCAAAGATGGAGTCAATCCAACGTTGGAAAATCTGAGGGGCAGTACATAATCCGAAGGGCATAACCGTCCATTGGTAATGGCGATTAAAAGGAGTGGAGAAAGCTGTGAGAGGTTTGGAGTCCTCAGTGAGCTTAATCTGTCAGAAGCCAGATTTTAAGTAAAATTTACTATAAATCTTAGCCATTTTGGCACGATGAATTAGAACGTCTTTGCGAGGAATGAAGTATCCGTCGAAGACAATATTCTGGTTTAAACGTTTATAGTTTATAACCATACGGGCTTTGCCGCCTTTTATTTCCGCATGATTGCGTACCATAAAAGCAGGGCAAGAGTGGGGACTTGTTGAAGGTTCAATAAGTCGGAGAGCCAATAATTCGGAAATTTGTTTATCAAATTCTTCTATATCGGCTTTGATGTAGAGGATGGGTTTAACCCGAATAATCGTGTTAGGATTAGTCAGTTGGATGGAACACCAACGAGGGCTTTGTTCCCAGTGAAAAAGGGGTTGGTCACTAAAATTGGAGGCTAATTTGTCTAGGAGCCAATGGGAGATGGCGGTGTGAACAGAATTAGGCCAATTAACGGAGGTAATCTATTCAAGGACAGAAGAAGAAATCCGTTGCGGAGTGAAAGCTGAATCATCACAGACAGATTTGTGAGACGTCAGTAAAGAAAGGGACACATCACCAGAAGGATGGTGAATTTGAATAGAATTAGAATGCAAGATGAATGGTAGATACTTATGCATAAAGTTCGTGCCTAGAATAAAATCACCATGCATGTTAGGAAAACAAGTAATTTTGGGAATCATAAATTGCATGTTCTGGAGAAAGATTGGGATATTGTGAGCTCGATACTCAAGGGTCGTTGTTGGACCTGAAATGCCACTAATGTACGTGGGCTGTTCTAATTTTTTCCAAAGGTATCCAGGGATAGCAGTTGTTTTACAAATGCAGCCGGTAGCACCGGTATCCATCAGGACATCGAGAGAATATGGTTTGAAACCAGAAAAATCAAAATGGCCCTTAACATAGGTGTAGTTTTTAGGATTTTGATTAGATTAGAAGAAAATATCGGTGTCAATTGTGACATACCGATGAAAGATATTAATGACAGCAGTAGAATCGGTGTCAGAAAAATCTTTACGAAGAGGAGCTTTGTATGCTTGAGCAGAAGGAGGTATCCAATTCGGAGGATAGAGTCCAGGCACATTGCGAGGAACATAGGAAGAGGTAGACTGGCGAGAAGAAGAGCCAATCGAAGCATTAGATGAGCCGGGTATGGCGGATCTAAGAGAAGGGGTACTAGCAGTCCGAGGTAAAGAGGGAGAGCCAGTAGAACGTCGTCTGAAATAAAGATTATTTTCAGAAGCCTGTAGTTCAAAGGTAGGAGGAGAAGGAGCAGTGATATTTCGAGGAGTATCAAGAATATCAGAAAGCATCCATTCCTGAGGAAGTTGGATATCATGCCAATCGAGTAATCGATGTTGGATCTCGTGTTCGAAAGGTTTTGGTTCAAAAAATGCAAAAAACCGTTTATCCGGAAGGGGCAGTAGTTTAGTAGAGGTAACATTGGTTAACTCATGTAAACATTTCCAGCTAACAGCGAGATTGTGGCTGTTGGCTTTCATGCCGGTCCATTGGGTCTTAATTTTAAGAACCACGGAATCACAAAGATTGGGATCCTGGACAGAGAGAAAGAAATTGGGTCGCAGTTTGAACCAAACTGAGCCGTGAATGAGATTTGACTCAATTCCACCGATTAAGGCATTAATTGGATCGGCAAGGAATCGTTTGTCAAAGACAGCAATGACAACAGGAGTGTCGATGCCTTGGCGAAAGAGCGCCGTGAGTTCAATTTGAATGAGACCAATGTGAATGTATCTCAAACGATGATGTTTGGCTACTAATCTTTGGATTTGAGCCGGATTGAACAGAGAGATTTCAAGAGACGCATCATCTGTAGACTGAGCAGTGGTATTGCCACACGCTTGGTCAAAGAAACGTCTAGACCAGAGGTTAAGCTTGGACAGCTTATAAACCTCGTCATGCTTAATAGACTTAAGCTTAGTGAAGAGAGATTAGGGTCAAAAGAGACATCTTCACGGAGGAGATTATTAAGAGAAACCGAGTCACTTTCATGTGAAGGAATTGGTTGGATTTCAATAGGAGTCGAATCAGTTGTAGACTCGTTTTCCATAAAGATGAAATCGGAGGAGTCGTCATCGGAATCGGAGAAATCGGATTCAGAAAAGACTTCATAAAGAAGTTCTGTGGGGTCAGAAACTTCGGAGAAGAAAAGAATCTCGTAGTTACATTCGTCTAGGTAACGAATCATCTTACGGGCATTCTTGGATTTGTTGGGACATTCGTTTGCAAAATGGCCCTTTTCATTACAGAGGTAGCAGGTACATTGAGACTTGTCCTTTTTACCAGTGTAAGGGGTACGTTTGGAAACAAAACGTTTTTTGGTGAAACGCTTGTTCGAATGGGAAGAAAAGTCTTTAGGGAAATCTTTTTTATGGAATTTCTTCCAATGATACCTTTTTTCCTTTGAACGAAAAGGAAAGGAATTTAAAGACTTAGGCTTGGGTGTTGAGAAATGAGATGGCTTTGTACCAAACTCAAATCCATTGTTGAGAAGATCCTTGCAGAGGCCTGGGGAGACCTTCTATTTGAACTGTTTGGCAGCACGTGCCTTTAAACAGTGATCAAGGATGTGGCGAAACACGAAATTGATTCTGTTGCCAAGGGTATCAACGCTTTTGGAGTCGTTGATGAAACTAGGGTATGTCGTATGACATAGTTCATCCCATGGTGGAGGGAGCTTAGGAAAGACTTGTTCCTTCCAATAATCAGATTTTGATGGATCTAATAACTGAAAGAGAGACATGTATTTTTTCGAAAAAGCTTCAAATTCATTTAAATTATTAAGCTTAATCTTGGTGAGGTTGAAACTGACATCTTCTGCAAGCTTGTCAGGGTGATGGTAACCACAAAACTCGGATTTTAAGAGCTTCGTGAATTCGACCAGGACCTTCTCAGGGTTTGAGACATAGGTCAGGAGAGTCGTTTTGGCAACCTTGCCATCGTCGGTTTGGTCAAATTTTTTAATAAATTGCAAGACATCACCTTGCAGGGAACCACAGAAGTATTCAAGGAATTGTTCAACCTTCCATGTGGCTTTGTTATTGGTAATCAACAAAGAAAAGGTTTGAGCCCATTCAGTGATTGCCTTATTATAATCTTTAATGGCAATATTGGTCAGATCCAAATAAGTGCCATAAGAGGCTAACCCATATTTATGGAGGTCGTCCTTTCGGGTAAGGATGGGAACCTCAGGGTTGGTGGCAAAGACATCGTCTGTACCAAAAGAAGTGCGGGCCCCGGTGTGGGGTTGGAAGTCCGCATCAGTTTCAAGATGGTCTGTTGAACCAATCTTGCGTTTAGAAGAAGATTCTCCAGCAGTGGGAGTACTGTGGACAACAGGAGGTGAGTCAGGGATAGACTCGGGAGGTGACTCAAAGTCAGAGTCAGACGAAGCTGAGTCAGAGGATGATTCATTAAGAATTTCGTCATCTTCGTCATCGTCAGAGAAGAGCACAAAATTATGTGCGACAAAACTCTGTTGGTTTTCAACATAGAATTGTTGCATCATGGAGAGAAGTCGGGTTTGTTCAGTTTGATCTGTTGAATCTTTATACCGGTCTTTCCAGTGATCCATAATTTCCTTATGATAGACGTAGTTATCTTCTTGAGGAGGGTTAGAAGAGGAGTCTTCATCATTAAGGGTGCTAATAACAAGAAAAGTAGCCCGGGGAGGGCACTCAGGGGGTGTCTCCGGTTGTTGGGCAACCAGATCTGTCAAGAGAGTGAGGGTATTATCTAATTTTTTTGATAGTTTTTCATTATGGTCTAACGTGAGATCTATTAAATAATTAAGTGCACCACTATTGCTTGTACGATCGTGTTGTGCGTGAGTACAGTGGTCATATGGGATGAGCTGGTCATCACAGAAACAAGGAGGAAAAGAAGCCATTAATAAACTAAGCAATTAAAAAGATAATTTCCTGGGGGCTAAACCCGTTTGCAATACTGGGAGAGACAAGGGTCCTAAACACGTACGGTTCTTCCAACCTGATGTTCCTCAGGACATCAATCTCCTATGCAAATATATGGCCGTGGAAATCACAAGATAAAAGCAAAGAAATAAACAGCAAAATAAACCAACCTGTGTGTGTGCTAATCGGAACTCTAGATCGATGAAACGACCTTCGCAGTACTCAAAGGGGGTAACCCTTAGCGATCTATCACTTCGCAGATAGTCTTCGGTTGTGTGCGCATAAGTCTCAACAAAGAACAGAAGTAAAATACAGAAAAGTAAAACTTCAATATATGTTCATAAGCTTACAAGTAGTCGGCAATAAGTCTGCCTCTTTCACTCTGTTGCAGATCTGAAGATAGGATTGACGATCCTTTGTAGATCCTCGATACTATCTAGAGATCATTAACAAATTGTATACCTATTTGGTCAGGTGCAGTTACAAAAGAAAAAGAACAAAGAGCGTACTAAAGCTTTGATACCAAAGCTAATAAAAGTACAAAAATGCCCCTAAATAACCCTGAATGACCCACCTGGTCTAGTTTAAATCGAAAATAAACATATACCGAAATAGGTATCGATTTAAAGGTCACAACCCTCAACATCGAATCCACACATCTAATAAGAGATAAGGACACTTTTTAGAGAATCCCAAACCCAAAAAAGTACAAAAATGCCCCCAAATAATCCCAAATGACCAACCTGGTCTGGTTTAAATAAAAAACTTAACATATGCCGAAATATGTAACGATTCGAAGGTCATGACCCTCAACATCGTATCCACACGTCTTATAAGAGATAAGGACACTTTTTAAAAAATTCCAAGCCCAAAAAAGTATAGAAATGCCAACAAATAACCCCAAACGACCCACCCAGCCTGGCTTAAATTGAAAATGAACATATGCCCAAATAGGTATCGATTCGAAGACCACGACCCTCAACATCGCATCCACAAGTCTAATAAAAGATAAGGACACTTTTTAAAAATTACCAAATGCAAAAAAGCACAAAAATGCCCTCAAGTAACCCCAAACGACCCACCCGGTCTGGTTTAAATTGAAAATGAACATATGTCGAAATGGGTATCGATTCGAAGGTGACGACACTCAACATCGCATCCACACATCTAAGAAGAGTTAAGGACACGTTTTAGAAAATCCCAAGCCCAAAAAAGTATAGAAATGCCCCCAAATAACCCCGAATGACCCAGCCGGTCTGGTTCAGACCGAAAAGGAACATATGTCGAAATAGGTATGGATTTGAAGGTCACGACCCTCAACATCGTATCCACACGTCTAATAAGAGATAAGGACACTTTTTAGAACATAAGAAACCCAAAAAAATACAGAAATGCCCCCAAATAACATATGTCAAAATACGTATCGATTCGGAAGGCACGTCCCTCAACATCGCATCCACACGACTAATAAGAGATAACGACACTTTTTAGTAAATCCAAAGCCCAATTAAAATACAGAAATGCCCCCAAATAACCCCAAACGACCCACCTGGTCTGGTTTAAACCGAAAATGATCATATGCCGAAATACATATCGATTCGAAGGTCACGACCCTCAACATCAAATCCACACATCTAATAAGAGATAAGGACACTTTTTAGAGAATCCCTAACCCAAAAAAGTACAGAAATGCCCCCAAATAACCCCAAACGACCCACCCGGTCTGGTTTAAACAAAAAATTAGCATATGCCGAAATATGTAACGATTCGAAGGTCACGACCCTCAACATCGCATGCACACGTCTAATAAGAGATAAGGACACTTTTTAGAAAATCCTAAGCCCAAAAAAAAGTACAGACATACCCCCAAATAACCCCAAACAACCCACTTGGTCTGGTCTAAATCGAAAATGAACGTATGCCAAAATAGGTATTGATTCGAAGGTCACGACCCTCAACATTGAATCCACACGTCTAATAAGAGATAAGCACACTTTTTAGAAAATCCCAAGCCCAAAAAGTACAGAAATGCACCCAAATAACCCCAAACGACCCACCCGATCTGGTTCAATTCGAAAATGAACATATACCGAAATAGCTATCGATTCAAAGGTCACGACCCACAACATCGAATTCACACGTCTAATAAGAGATAAGGACACTTTGTAGAAAATACCAAACCCAAAAAAGTACAGAAATGCCCCCAAATAACCCCAAACGACCCATTCGGTCTGGTTCGGACCGAAAATGAACATATGTCGAAAAAGGTATTGATTCGAAGCTCACGACCCTAAACACCGCATCCACACTTCTAATAAGAGATAAGGACACCTTTTAAAAAAACCCCAAGCTAATAAAAGTACGGAAATGCCCCTAAATAAACCTGAACGACCCACCTGGTCTAGTTTAAACCGAAAATGAACATATACCAAAATAGGTATCGATTCGAAGGTCACAACCCTCAACATCAAATCCACACATCTAATAAGAGATAAGGACACTTTTTAGAGAATCCCAAACCCAAAAAAGAACAAAAATGCCCCCAAATAATCCCAAATGACCCACCCGGTCTGGTTTAAATAAAAAACTTAACATATGCCGAAATATGTAATGATTCGAAGGTCACGACCCTCAACATCGTATCCACACGTCTAATAAGAGATAATGACACTTTTTAGAAAATTCCAAGCCCAAAAAAGTATAGAAATGCCAACAAATAACCCCAAACGACCCACCCGGCTTGGCTTAAATTGAAAATGAACGTATGCCAAAATAGGTATCAATTCAAAGGTCACGACCCTAAACATCCCATCCACACGTCTAATAAAAGATAAGGACACTTTATAAAAAATACCAAACCCAAAAAAGTACAGAAATGCCCTCAAGTAACCCCAAACGACTCACCCGGTCTAGTTTAAATTGAAAATGAACATATGTCCAAATGGGTATCGATACAAAGGTCACGACCCTCAACATCGCATCCACACGTCTAATAAAAGATAAGGACACTTTTTAAAAAATACCAAACCCAAAAAAGTATAGAAATGCCAAAAAAGTACAGAAATACCCGGTCTGGTTTAAATTGAAAATGGACATATGTCGAAATGGGTATTGATTCGAAGGTCACGACACTCAACATCGTATCCACTCGTCTTAGAAGAGATAAGGACACTTTTTAGAAAATCCCAAGCCCAAAAAAATATAGAAATGCCCCCAAATAACCCTGAATGACCCACCCGGTCAGGTTTGGACCGAAAAGGAACATATGTCGAAATAGGTATGGATTTGCAGGTCACGACCCTCAGCATTGCATCCACACGTCTAATAAGAGATAAGGACACTTTTTAGAACATAAGAAACCCAAAAAAGTATAAAAATGCCCCCAAATAACATATGTCAAAATACGTATCGATTCGGAAGGCACGTCCCTCAACATCGCATCCACACGTCTAATAAGAGATAACGACACTTTTTAGTAAATCCAAAGCCCAATAAAAGTACAGAAATGCCCCCAAATAACCCCGAACGACCCACCTGGTCTGGTTTAAACAAAAAATGATCATATGCCGAAATACATATCGATTCGAAGGTCACGACCCTCAACATCAAATCCACACGTCTAATAAGAGATAAGGACACTTTTTAGAGAATCCCAAACCCAAAAAAGTATAGAAATGCCCCCAAATAACCCCAAACGGCCCACCCGGTCTGGTTCAAACCGAAAATCATCATATGTCGAAATAGGTATCGATTCGAAGGTCACGACCCTCAACATCGCATCCAAAAGTCTAATAAGAGATAGGATACTTTTTAGAAAATCCCAAGCTCAAAAAGGTACAAGAATGCCCCCAAATAACCCTAAAAGACCCACCCAGTCCAGTTTAAATCGAAAATGAACATCTGTCGAAATAGGTATCGATTCGAAGGTCAGGACCCTCAACATCGCATCCACATGTCTAATAAGAGATAAGGACACTTCGTAGAAAATACCAAACCCAAAAAAGTATAGAAATGCCCCCAAATAACCCCAAACGATCCACCCGGTCTGGTTTAAACCGAAAATGAACATATGTCAAAATACGTATCGATTCAAAGGTCACAACCCTCAACATCGCATCCACTCCTCTAATAAAAGATAAGGATAGTTTTTAGAAAATCCCAAGCCCAAAAAAGTATAGAAACGCCCCCAAATAACCCCGAATGACCCACCTGGTCTGGTTTAAACCAAAAATGAACATATACCGAAATAGGTATCGATTCGAACATCACGACCCTCAACATCAAATCCACACGTCTAATAAGATATAAGGACACTTTTTACAGAATCCCAAACCAAAAAGTACAGAAATGCCCCCAAATAACCCCAAATGACCCACCCAGTCTGGTTTAAATAAAAAATTAACATATGCCAAAATATCTATCGATTCGAAGGTCACGACCCTCAACATCGCAACCAGACGTCTAATAAGAGATAAGGAGACTCTTTAGAACATACCAAACCCATAAAAGTACCGAAATGACCCCAAATAACCCCGAATGACCCACCTGGTCCGGTTCAAACCGAAAATGAAAATATGTCAAAATAGGTATCGATTCGAAGGTCACGACCCTGACCATGGCATCCACACATCTAATAAGAGATAAGGACACTTTTTAGAGAATCCCAAGCCCAAAAAAGTACAGAAATGCCCCCAAATAACCCAAACGAATCACCCGGTCTGGTTTAAAGTGAAAATGAACATATGCCGAAATAGGTATCGATTCGAAGGTCACGATCCTCAACATTGCATCCACACGTCTAATAAAAGATAAGGACACTTTTTAGAACATATCAAACCCATAAAAGTATAGAAATGCCCCCAAATAACTCCAAATGACCCACCCGCTCTGGTTCGAAAAAAAATTGAACATATGTCAAAACACATATCGATTCGGAAGCCATGCCTCTCAACATCGCATCCACATGTCTGATAAGAGATAAGGACACTTTGTAGAAAATACCAAACCCATAAAAGTACTGAAATGCACCCAAATAACCCAAAATGGCCCACCCGGTCGGGTTTAAATCGAAAATGAACATATGCTGAAATAGGTATCGATTCAAAGGTCACGATCCTCAACATCGCATCCACACATCTAATTTGAGATAAGGTAACTTTTTAAAAATACCAAACCCAAAAAAGTATAGAAATGCCCCCAATAACCCCAAACAACCCGCCAAGAGTGGTTTAAACCGAAAATGGACATATGCTGAAATAGGTATCGATTCGCAGGTGACGACCCTCAACATCGCATCCACACATCTACTAAGAGATAAGGACACTTTTTAGAAAATACCAAACCCAAAAAAACACAGAAATGACCCCAAATGACTCCAAACGGCCCACCCGTTCAGGTTCGGATCGAAAATGAACATTAGTCGAAATACGTATCGATTCAGAGGCCACGACCCTCAACATCGCATCCACAAGTCTAATAAGAGATAAGGACACTTTTTAGAGAATCCCAAACCCAAAAAAGTATAGAATTGCCCCCAAATAACCCCAAACGACCAACCCAATCTAGTTAAAAGAGAAAATGAACATATGCCGAAATAGGTATCGATTTGAAGGTCACGACCCTCAACATTGCATCACACGTCTAATAAGAGATAAGGACACTTTTTAGAAAATACCAAACCCAGTAAAGTACAGAAATGCCACCAAATAAC
Organism: Telopea speciosissima; assembly: GCF_018873765.1. Classification (NCBI taxonomy): domain Eukaryota; kingdom Viridiplantae; phylum Streptophyta; class Magnoliopsida; order Proteales; family Proteaceae; genus Telopea; species Telopea speciosissima. The sequence goes on from NW_025317466.1 coordinate 69,031, forward strand.
CCCAAATGACCCATCCGGTCTAGTTTAAACTGAAAATCAACATATGTCGAAATAGGTATCGATTCGAAGGTCACGACCCTCAACATTGCATCCACACATCTAATAAGAGATAAGGACACTTTTTAGAACATACCAAACCCAAAAAAGTACAGAAATGCCCTCAAATAACTCCAAACGACTCACCCGAAATGGTTCGGACCAGAAATGAACATATGTTAAAATACGTATCGATTCGAAAGCCACGTCCCTCAACATCGCATCCACACATCTAATAAGAGATAAGGACACTTTATAGAAAATACCAAACACATAAAAGTTCCGCAATGCCCCCAAATAACTCCAAATGACCCATCCGGTCTGGTTTAAATAAAAAATAAGCATATGCCGAAATAGTTATCGATTCGAAGGTCACGACCCTCAACATTGCATCCACACGTCTAATAAGCGATATGGACACTTTATAGAAAATACCAAACCCAGAAAAGTACAGAAATGCCCCCAAATAACCCCAAACGACCCACCCGGTCTGGTTTTAACCAAAAATGAACACATATCAAAATAGGTATTGATTTGAAGGTCACGACCCTCAACATTGCATCCACACGTTTAATAAGAGATATGGACACTTTTTAGAAAATCCAAAGCCCAAAAATATACAAAAATGCACCCAAATAACCCCAACGACCCACCCGATCTGGTTCAAATCGAAAATGAACATATCCCAAACTAGGTATAGATTCAAAGGTCACGACCCTCAACATCGAACCCACACATCTAATAAGAGATAAGGACACTTTGTAAAAAATACCAAACCCAAAAAAGTACAGAAATGCCCCTAAATAACCCCAAACGACCCAACCGATATGGTTCGGATCGAAAATGAACATATGCCAAAATATGTATCGATTCGGAGGCCACGACCCTCAACATCGCATCTACAAGTCTAATAAGAGATAAGGACACTTTTTAGAGAATCCCAAACCCAAAAAAGTATAGAATTGCCCCCAAATAACCCCAAACGACCCACCCAATCTGGTTTAAAAAGAAAATGAACATAGGCCAAAATAGGTATCGATTTGAAGGTCATGACCCTCAACATCGCATCACACGTCTAATAAGAGATAAGGACACTTTTTAGAAAATACCAAACCCAGTAAAGTACAGAAATGCCACCAAATAACCCCAAAGGACCCATCCGGTCTAGTTTAAACTGAAAATCAACATATGTCGAAATAGGTATCGATTCGAAGGTCACGACCCTCAACATTGCATCCACACATCTAATAAGAGATAAGGACACTTTTTAGAACATACCAAACCCAAAAAAGTACAGAAATGCCCTCAAATAACTCCAAACGACTCACCCGGTCTGGTTCGGACCAGAAATGAACATATGTTAAAATACGTATCGATTCGAAAGCCACGTCCTTCAACATCGCATCCACACGTCTAATAAGAGATAAAGACACTTTATAGAAAATACCAAACACATAAAAGTTCCGAAATGCCCCCAAATAACCCCAAATGACCCACCCGGTCTGGTTTATATCGAAAATAAGCATATGCCGAAATAGTTATCGATTCGAAGGTCACGACCCTCAACATTGCATCCACACGTCAAATAAGCGATATGGACACTTTATAGAAAATACCAAACCCAAAAAAGTACAGAAATGCCCTCAAATAACCCCAAACGACCCACCCGGTCTGGTTTTAACCAAAAATGAACACATATCGAAATAGGTATCGATTTGAAGGTCACGACCCTCAACATTGCATCCACACGTTTAATAAGAGATATGGATACTTTTTAGAAAATCCAAAGCCCAAAAATGTACAAAAATGCACCCAAATAACCCCAACGACCCACCCAATCTGGTTCAAATCGAAAATGAACATATCCCAAACTAGGTATAGATTCAAAGGTCACGACCCTCAACATCGAACCCACACGTCTAATAAGAGATAATGACACTTTGTAAAAAATACCAAACCCAAAAAAGTACAAAAATGCCCCCAAATAACCCCAAACGACCCAACCGATATGGTTCGGATAAAAAATGAACATATGTCAAAATATGCATCGATTCGGAGGCCACGACCCTCAACATCGCATCTACAAGTCTAATAAGAGATAAGGACACTTTTTAGAGAATCCCAAACCCAAAAAAGTATAGAATTGCCCCCAAATAACCCCAAACGACCCACCCAATCTGGTTTAAAAAGAAAATGAACATATGCCAAAATAGGTATCGATTTGAAGGTCACGACCCTCAACATCACATCACACGTCTAATAAGAGATAAGGACACTTTTTATAAAATACCAAACCTAGAAAAGTATAGAAATGCCACCAAATAACCCCAAATGACCCATCCGGTTTGGTTTAAACTAAAAATCAACATATGTCGAAATAGGTGTCGATTCGAAGGTCACGACCCTCAACATTGCATCCACACATCTACTAAGAGATAAGGACACTTTTTAGAACATACCAAACCCCAAAAAGTATAGAAATGGCCCCAAATAACTCCAAACGACCGACCCGGTCTGGTTCAGACTAGAAATGAACATATGTCGAAATACGTATCGATTTGAAAGCCACGTCCCTCAACATCGCATCCGCAAATGTAATAAGAGATAAGGACACTTTGTAGCAAATACCAAACCCATAAAAGTTCTGAAATGCCCCCAAATAACCCCAAATGACCCACCCGGTCTGGTTTAAATAAAAAATAAGCATATGCCGAAATAGGTATCGATTCGAAGGTTACGAACCTCAACATTGCATCCACACGTCTAATAAGTGATATGGACACTTTATAGAAAATACCAAACCAAAAAAAATACAGAAATGCCCCCAAATAACCCCAAACGAACCACCCGGTCTTGTTTAAGCAAAAAATGAACACATGTCGAAATAGGTATTGATTTGAAGGTCACGACCATCAACATTGCATCCACACGTCTAATAAGAGATATGGACACTTTTCAGAAAATCCCAAGCCCAAAAAAGTACAGAAATGCACCCAAATAACCCCAAACGACCCACCCGATCTGGTTCAATTCGAAAATGAACATATGCCGAAATAGGTATCGATTCAAAGGTCATGACCCACAACATCGAATTTACACGTCTAATAAGAGCTAAGGACACTTTGTAGAAAATACCAAACCCAAAAAAGTAAAGAAATGCCCCCAAATAACCCCAAACGACCCATTCGGTCTGGTTCGGACCGAAAATGAACATATGTCGAAATAGGTATTGATTCGAAGCTCACGACCCTAAACACCGCATCCACACTTCTAATAAGAGATAAGGACACCTTTTAAAAAAACCGCAAGCTAATAAAAGTATGGAAATGCCCCTAAATAACCCTGAACGACCCACCTGGTCTAGTTTAAACCGAAAATGAACATATACCAAAATAGGTATCGATTCGAAGGTCACAACCCCCAACATCGAATCCACACATCTAATAAGAGATAAGGACACTTTTTAGAGAATCCCAAACCCAAAAAAGAACAAAAATGCCCCCAAATAATCTCGAATGACCCACCCGATTTGGTTTAAATAAAAAACTTAACATATGCCGAAATATGTAATGATTCGAAGGTCACGACCCTCAACATCGTATCCACACGTCTAATAAGAGATAATGACACTTTTTAGAAAATTCCAAGCCCAAAAAAGTACAGAAATACCCCCAAATAATCCCAAACGACCAACCCGGTCTGGTTTAAATTGAAAATGAGCATATGTCGAAATGGGTATCGATTCAAAGGTCACGACCCTCAACATCGCATCCACACATCTAATAAAAGATAAGGACACTTTTTAAAAAATACCAAACCCAAAAAAGTACAGAAAAGCCCTCAAGTAACCCCAAACGACCCACCCGGTCTGGTTTAAATTGAAAATGAACATATGTCGAAATGGGTATTGATTCAAAGGTCACGACACTCAACATCGTATCCACACGTCTAAGAAGAGATAATGACACTTTTTAGAAAATCCCAAGCCCAAAAAAGTATAGAAATGCCCCCAAATAACCCCGAATGACCCACCCGGTCAGGTTCGGACTGAAAAGGAACATATGTCGAAATAGGTATGAATTTGCAGGTCACGACCCTCAACATTGCATCCACACGTGTAATAAGAGATAAGGACACTTTTTAGAACATAAGAAACCCAAAAAAGTGCAAAAATGCCCCCAAATAACATATGTCAAAATACGTATCGATTCGGAAGGCACGTCCCTCAACATCGCATCCACACGTCTAATAAGAGATAACGACAGTTTTTAGTAAATCCAAAGCCCAATAAAAGTACAGAAATGCCCCCAAATAACCCCGAACGACCCAGCTGGTCTGGTTTAAACCAAAAATGATCATATGTCGAAATACATCTCGATTCGAAGGTCACGACCCTCAACATCAAATCCACACCTCTAATAAGAGATAAGGACACTATTTAGAGAATCCCAAACCCAAAAAAGTACAGAAATGCCGCCAAATAACCCCAAACGACCCACCCTGTCTGGTTTAAACAAAAATTTAACATATGTCAAAATATGTAAGGTTTCAAAGGTCACGACCCTCAACATCGCATCTACATGTCTAATAAGAGATAAGGACACTTTTTAGAAAATCCTAAGCCCAAAAAAAGTACAGAAATGCCCCCAAATAACCCCTAACGACCCACCTGGTCTGGTTTAAACCGAAAATGAACATATACCGAAATAGGTATCGATTCGAAGGTCACGACCCTCAACATTGAATCCCCACGTCTAATAAGAGATAAGCACACTTTTTAGAGAATCCCAAACCCAAAAAGGAACAGAAATGCCCCCAAATAACCCCAAATGACTGACCTGGTCTGGTTTAAATCGAAAATTAACATATGCCAAAATATGTATCGATTCAAAGGTCATGACCCTCAACATTGAACCCACACGTCTAATCAGTGATAAGGACACTTTTTAGAACATACCAAACCGAAAAAAATACAGAAATGCCCCCAAATAACTCCAAACAACCGACCTGGTCTGGTTCGGACTGAAAATGAACATATGTCGAAATAGGTATCGATTCGAAGGTCATGACCCTGAACATGGCATCCACAAGTCTAATAGGAGATAAGGACAATTTTTAGAGAATCCCAAACCCTAAAAAGTACAGAAATGCCCCCAAATAACCCCAAATGAACCACCTTGTCTCATTTAAACCGAAAATCAACATAAGCCAAAATATGTAACGATTCGTAAGTCATGACCCTCAACATCGCATGCACATGTCTAATAAGAGATAAGGACACTTTTTACAAAATCCCAAGCCCAAAAAAGTACAGAAACGCCCCCCAAAAACCCCAAAACGACCCACCCGATTTGATTTAAAGTGAAAATGAACTTATGCCGAAATAGGTATCGATTCGAAGGTCATGATCCTCAACATCGCATCCACATGTCTAATGAGAGCTAAAGACACTTTTTAGAAAATACCAAACCCAAAAAAGTACAGAAATGCCCCCAAATAACCCCAAACGACCCACCTGGTCTGGTTTAAACTAAAAATGAACATATGTCGAAATGGGTATCGGTTCGAAGGTCCCGACACCCATCATCGCATCCACACGTCTAATAAGAGATAAGAACACTTTTTAGAAAATCCATGCCCAAAAAAGTATAGAAATGCTCCCAAATAACCCCAAACGACCCACCCGGTCTGGTTCAAACCGAAAATCAACATATGTCGAAATAGGTATCGATTCCAAAGTCACGACCCTGAACATTGCATGCAAAAGTCTAATAAGAGATAAGGATACTTTTTAGAAAATCCCAAGCTCAAAAAAGTACAAGAATGCCCCCAAATAACCCTCAAAGACCCACCCGGTCCGGTTTAAATTGAAAATGAACATCTACCGAAATAGGTATCGAGTCGAAGGTCAGAACACTCAACATCGCATCCACATGTCTAATAAGAGATAAGGACACTTCGTAGAAAATACCAAACCCAAAAAAGTATAGAAATGCCCCAAAATAACCCCAAACGACCCACCCAGTCTGGTTTAAACCGAAAATGAACATATGTCGAAATATGTATCGATTCAAAGGTCACAACCCTCAACATCGCATCCACTCCTCTAATAAGAGACAAGGATACTTTTTAGAAAATCCCAAACCCAAAAAAGTATAGAAACGCCCCCAAATAACCCCGAATGACCCACCTGGTCTGGTTTAAACCAAAAATGAACATTTACCGAAATAGGTATCGATTCGAAGGTCACAACCCTCAACATCGATTCCACACGTCTAATAAGAGATAAGGACACTTTTTATAGAATCCCAAAATAAAAAGTACAGAAATGCCCCCAAATAACCCCAAACTACCCACCCGATCTGGTTTAAACAAAAAATTAAGATATGCCGAAATACGTAACGATTCGAAGGTCACGATCCTCAACCTCGCATCCACACTTCTAATAAGAGCTAAAGACACTTTTTAGAAAATACCAAACCCAAAAAGGTACAGAAATGCCCCCAAATAACCCCAAACGACCCACCTGGTTTGGTTTAAACTGAAAATGAACATATGTCGAAATAGGTATCGGTTCGAAGGTCATGACACTGAATGTCGCATCCACACATCTAATAAGAGATAAGGACACTTTTTAGAGAATCCCAAACCCAAAAAAGTACAGAAATTCCCCCAAATAACCCCAAATGACCCACCCTGTCTGGTTTAAACTGAAAATTAACATATGCCGAAACATGTAACGATTCAAAGGTCACGACCCTCAACATCACATGCACACGTCTAATAAGAGATAAGGACACTTTTTAGAAAATCCCAAGCCCAAAAAAGTACAGAAATGCCCCCGAATAACCCCAAATGACCCACTCGATCTAGTTTAAAGTGAAAATGAACATATGCCAAAATAGGTATTGATTCGAAGGTCATGATCCTCAACATTGCATCCACACATCTAATAAGAGATGAGGACACTTTTTAGAACATATCAAACTCATAAAAGTATAGAAATGCCCCCAAATAACTCCTTACGACCCACTCGGTCTAGTTCGGACAAAAAATGAACATATGTCAAAATACGTATCGATTCGGAAGTCATGTCCCTCAACATCGCATCCACATGTCTAATAAGAGATAAGGGCACTTTGTAGAAAGTACCAAACCCATAAAAGTACTGAAATGCCCCCAAATAACCCCAAATGATCCACCTGGTCTGGTTCAAGCAGAAAATGAAGGTCACGACCCTGAACATCGCATCCACACGTCTAATAAGAGATAAGGACACTTCTTAGAGAATCCCAAACCCAAAAAAGTACAAAAATGCCCCCAAATAACCCCAAACGACCCACCCGGTCTGGTTTAAATTGAAAATGAACATATGTCGAAATAGGTATTGATTCAAAAGTCACGATCCTCAACATCGCATCCACACGTCTAATTAGAGATAAAGTAACTTTTTAAAAAATAACAAACCCAAAAAAGTATAGAAATGCCCCCAATATCCCCAAACGGCCCACCTGGTCTGGTTTAAACCGAAAATGAACATATGCCAAAATAGGTATCGATTCGAAGGTCACGACCCTCAGTATCACATCCACACGTCTAATAAGAGATAAGGACACTTTCTAGAAAGTACCAAATCCAAAAAAGTACAGAAATGCCCCCAAATAACCCCAATCGACCCACCAAGTGTGGTTTAAACCAAAAATGGACATATGTCGAAATAGGTATCGATTCGCAGGTGACGACCCTCAACAACGCATCCACACGTCTACTAAGAGATAAGGACACTTTTTAGAAAATACCAAAACCAAAAAAACCCTGAAATGCCCCCAATGGCTCCAAACGACCCACCCATTCAGGTTCGGATCGAAAATGAACATACGTCAAAATACATATCGATTCGGAGGCCACGACCCTCAACATCGCATCCACAAGTCTAATAAGAGATAAGGACACTTTTTAGAGAATCCCAAACCCAAAAAAGTATAGAATTGCCCCCAAATAACCCCAAACGATCCACCCAATCTGGTTTAAAGAGAAAATGAACATATGCCGAAATAGGTATCGATTTGAAGGTTACAACCCTCAACATCGCATCACATGTCTAATAAGAGATAAGGACACTTTTTAGAAAATACCAAACCCAGAAAAGTATAGAAATGCCACCAAATAACCCCAAATGACCCATCCGGTCTGGTTTAAACTGAAAATCAACATATGTCGAAATAGGTATCGATTCAAAGGTCACGACCCTCAACATTGCATCCACACATCTAATAAGAGATAAGGACACTTTTTAGAACATACCAAACCCAAAAAAGTATAGAAATGCCCCCAAATAACTCCAAATGACCCACCGTCAGTTCGGACGAAAATGAACATATGTCAAAATATGTATCGATTAGCCACGACCCTCAACATCGCATCCGCGTCTAATAAGAATAAGGACACTTTGTGAAAATCCGAACCCATAAAGTTCAAATGCCCCAAATAACCCCAAATGACACACTGGTCTTGATCAAACTGAAAATGAACATATGTCCAAATAGTTATCGATTCGAAGGTCATGACCCTGAACATCGCATCCACACATCTAATAAGAGATAAGGACACATTTTAGAGAATCCCAAACCCATAAAAGTACAGAAATGCCCCCAAATAACCACAAACGACCCACCCGGTCTGGTTTAAACCGAAAATGAAGATATGCCAAAATAGGTATAGATTCGATGGTCACGATCCTCAACATCGCATCCACACGTCTATTAAGAGATAAGGATACTTTTTAGAAAATACAAAACCCACAAAAGGTACAGAAATGGCCCCAATTAACACCAAACGACCCACCCGGTCTGGTTTGAATCGAAAATGAACATATGCCGAAATAGGTATCGATTCAAAGGTTACGACCCTCAGTATCGCATCCACATGTCTAATAAGAGATAAGGACACTTTTTAGAAAATACCATACCCAAAAAAGTATAGAAATACCCCCAAATAACCCCAAGCGACCCGCCTAGTCTGGTTTAAACCGAAAATGGACATATGTCGAAATAGGTATTGATTCGCCGGTGACGACTCTCAACATCACATCCACGCGTCTAATAAGAGATAAGGACACTTTTTAGAAAATACCAAACCCAAAAAAATACAGAAATGCCCCCAAATAAGTCCAAACAACCCACCTTGTCTGGTTCAAACCAGAAATGAACATAAGTCAAAATACGTATCGATTCGGAGGCCACGACCCTCAACATTGCATCCACATGTTTAATAAGAGATAAAGACACTTTTTAGAGAATCCCAAACCCAAAAAACTATAGAATTGCCCCCAAATAACACCAAACGACCCATCCAGTCTGGATTAAAGTGAAAATGAACATATGCAGAAATAGGTATCGATTTAAAGGTCACAACCCTCAACATCGCATGACACATCTAATAAGAGATAAGGACACTTTTAGAAAATACCAAACCCAAAAAAGTACAGAAATGCCCCCAAATAACCTCAAATGACCCATCCGGTCTGGTTTAAACTGAAAATGAACATATGTCGAAATAGGTATCGATTCGAAGGTCACGACACTCAACATCGCATCCACACGTCTAATAACAGATAAGGACACTTTTTAGATAATCCCAAGCACAAAAAAGTAGTGAAATGGCCCCAAATAACCCCAATCGGTCCACCCGGTCTGGTTTAAACCAAAAATGAACATATGTCGAAATAGGTATCGATTCAAAGGTCACGACCCTCAACATCGCTTCCACAAGTCTAATAAGAGATAAGGATATTTTTTAGAAAATCCCAACTCTAAAAACGGATAGAAATGCCCCTAAATAACACCAAATGACCCACCCGGTCTGGTTTGAATTGAAAATGAACATATGCTGAAATAGGTATCGATTCGAAGGTCACGACCCTCAACATCGCATCCACTCGTCTATTTTAGGATAAGGACACTTTTTAGAAAGCCCAAGCCCAAAAAGTACAAAAATGCCCCCAAATAACCCCAAACGACTCACCCGGTCTTGTTTAAACTGAAAATGAACATATGTCAAAGTAGGAATCGATCCTAAGGTCATGACCCACAACATTGCATCCACACGTCTAATAAGAGATAAGGACACTTTTTAGAAAATCCCAAGCCCAAAAAGTATGGAAATGCCCCCAAATAACCCCAAACGACCCACCCGGTCTGGTTTAAACCGAAAATGAACATATGTCGGAATAGGTATCGATTTGGTGGTCACGACCATCAACATCGCATCTACACATTTAATAAGAGATAAGGACACTTTTTGGAACGTACCAAACCCAAACAAGTACAGAAATGCCCCCGAATAACTCCAAATGACCCACCCGGTCTGGTTCGGATCGAAAATGAACATATGTCAAAATACGTATCGATTCGGAAGCTACGTCCCTCAACATCCCATCCACTCATCTAATAAGAGATAAGGACACTTTTTAGAAAATACCAAACCCATAAAAGTATCAAAATGCCCCCAAATAACCCCAAACGACCCACCTGGTCTGGTTCAAACAAAAAATAAACATCTGTCGAAATAGGTATCGATTCGAAGGTCATGACCCCGAACATCGCATCCACACGTCTAATAAGAGATAAGGAAAATTTTTAGAGAATCCCAAACCCAAAAAAGTACAAAAATGCCCCCAAATAACCCCAAACGACCCACCCGATCTGGTTTAAACTGAAAATGAACATATGTCGAAATAGGTTTCTAGTCGAAGGTCATGACACTCAACATCACATCCACACGTCTAATAAGAGATAAGGATACTTTTTCAAAAATCCCAAGCCCAAAAAAGTAGTGAAATGCCCCCAAGTAACCTCAAACGACTTACCCGGTCTGGTTTAAACAAAAAATGAACATATGTCGAAATAGGTATTGATTCGAAGGTCACGACCATCAACATCGCTTCCACATGTCTAATAAGAGATAAGGATACTTTTTAGATAATCCCAAGCCCAAAAAAGGATAGAAATGCCCCAAAATAGCCCCAATTGACCCACCCGGTCTGGTTTAAATAAAAAATGAACATATGCCGAAATAGGTATCGATTCGAAGGTCACGACCCTTAACATCGCATCCACATGTCTAATAAGAGCTAAAGACACTTTTTAGAAAATACCAAACCCAAAAAAGTACAGAAATGCCCCTAAGTAACCCCAAACAACCCACCTGGTCTGGTTTAAACCGAAAATGAACATATGTCGAAATAGGTATCGGTTCGAAGGTCATGACCCTCAACATCGCACCCGCATCTCCAATAAGAGATAAGGACACTTTTTAAAAAATCCTAAGCCCAAAAAAGTGAAGAAATGCCCCAAAATAACCCAGAACGACCCACCTGGTCTGGTTTAAGCCGAAAATGAACATATGCCAAAATAGGTATCGATTTGAAGGTCACGACCCTCAACATCGAATCCACACATCTAATAAGAGAAAAGGACACTTTTTAGAGAACCCAAACCCAAAAAAGCACAAAAATGCCCCCAAATAATCCCAAACGACCCACCCGGTCTGGTTTAAACCAAAAATTAACATATGCAGAAATATGGAACGATTCGAAGGTCACGACCCTCAACATTGTATCCACACGTCTAATAAGAGATAAGGACACTTTTTAGAAAATCCCAAGCCCAAAAAAGTACAGAAATGCCAACAAATTACCCCAAACGACCCACCTGGTCTGGTTTAAAGTGAAAATGAACATATGCCGAAATAGGTACCGATTCGAAGGTCACGACCCTCAATATAGCATCCACACGTCTAATAAGAGATAAGGACACTTTTTAGAAAATACCAAACCCCAAAAAGAATAGAAATCCCTCAAATAGCCCCAAACGACCCACCCGGTCTGGTTTAAACTAAAAATGAACATATGTCGAAATAGGTATCGATTCGAAGGTCACGACGCTCAACATCGCATCCACATATCTAATAAGAGACAAGGACACTTTGTAGAAAATCCCAAGCCCAAAAAAGTATAGAAATGCCCCCAAATAACCCTAAATGACCCACCTGGTCTGGTTCGGACCGACAATTAACATATGTTGAAATAGGTATCGATTTGCAGGTCACAACCCTCAAGATAGCATCCACACGTCTAATAAGAGATAAGGACACTTTGTAGAAAATACCAAACCCAAAAAAGTATAGAAATGCCACCAAATAACCCCAAACGACCCACCCAGTCTGGTTCGGCTCGAAAATGAACATAAGTCGAAATAGATATCGATTCGAAGGTCACGACCCTTAACATCGCATCCACACGTCTAATAACAGGTAAGGAGACTTTTTAGAAAATACCAAATCCAAAAAAGTACCGAAATGCCCCTAAATAACCCAAACGCCCCACCCGATCCGGTTTACACCAAAAATTAACATAAGTCGAAATAGGTATCGATTCGAAGGTCACGACCCAGAACATCGCATCCACACATCTAATAAGGGATAAGGACACTTTTTAGAGAATCCCAAACCCAAAAAAGTACAGAAATGCCCCAAATAACCCCAAATGATCCACCCGATCTGGTTTAAAGTGAAAATGAACATATGCCAAAATAGGTATCGATTCAAAGGTCACGACCCTCAACATCGCATCTACACGTCCAATAAGAGATAATGACACTTTTTAGAAATTACCAAACCCAAAAAAGTACAAAAATGCCCCCAAATAACCCCAAATGACCCACCCGGTCTGGTTTAAACCGAAGTTGAACATATGTCGAAATAGGTATCAATTCGGAGGTCACGAACCTCAACATCGCATCCACATAACTAATAAGAGATAAGGACACTTTTTAGAACTTACCAAACCATAAAAAGTACAGAAATGCCCCCAAATAACCCCAAACGACCCACCCGATATGGTTCAGACCAGAAATCAACATATGTCAAAATACGTATCGATTCGGTAGCCACGTCCCTCAACGTCGCATCCACACATCAAATAAGAGATAAAGATACTTTTTGGAAATTACCAAACCCATAAAAGTACTGAAATGCCCCCAAATAACCCCAAATGACTCACCTACTCTGGTTTACACTGAAAATGAGTCAAAATAGGTATCGATTCGAAGGTCACGACGCTGAACATCGCATCCACACGTCTAATCAGTGATAAGGACACTTTTTAGAAAATCCCAAACCCAAAAGAGTACTGAAATGCCCCCAAATAACCCCAAACCACCCACCCGATTGAGTTTAAACCGAAAATTAACATATGCCAAAATATGTAATGATTCAAGGGTCACGACCCTCAACATCGAATCGACACGTCTAATAAGAGATAAGGGCACTTTTTAGAAAATCCCAAGCCCAAAAAAGTACAGAAATGCTAACAAATAACACCAAACGACTAGCCCGATTTGGTTTGAAGTGAAATTGAACATATGCAGAAGTAGGTATCAATTCGAAGGTCACGACTCTCAACATCGCATCCACACGTCTAATAAGTGATAAGGACACTTTTTACAGCATACCAAACCCAAAAAAGTACAAAAATGCCCCCAAATAACCCCAAACGACCCACCCAGTCTGGTTTAAACTGAAAATGAACATATGTCGAAATAGGTATCGATTCGAAGGTCACGACCCTCAACATCCAATCCACACATCTAATAAGAGATAAGGACACTTTTTAGAGAATCCCAAACCCAAAAAAGTACAGAAATGCCCCCAAATAACCCAAAACAACCCACCCGCTCTAGTTTAAACTAAAAATGAACATATGTCAAAATAGGTATCGATTCGAAGGTCACGACCCTCAACATTGGATCCTCATGTTTAATGAGAGATAAGGACACTTTTTAGAGAATCCTAAACCCAAAAAAGTGCAGAAATGTCCCCAAATAACCCAACACGACCGACCCGGTCTGGTTTAAACCAAAAATTAACATATGCCAAAACATGTAACGATTCGAAGGTCACGACCCTCAACATCGCATCCACACATCTAATAAGAGATAAGGACACGTTTTTGAAAATCCCAAGCCCAAAAAAGTACAGAAATGCCAACAAATAACCCCAAACGACCCACCCGGTCTGGTTTGAAGTGAAAATGAACATATGTCGAAATAGGTATCGATTTGATGGTCACGACCCTCAACATTGCATCCACTCATCTTATAAGAGGTAAGGAGACCTTTTAGAAAATCCCAAATCTAAAAAAGTATAGAAATGCCCCCAAATAACCTCAAACGACCCACTCAATCTGCTTCGGACCGAAAATGAACATATGTCAAAATTGTTATCGATTCAAAGATCACGACCTTCAACATCGCATCCACATGTCTAATAAGAGATAAGGACACTTTTTTGAAATATCAAACCCAAAAAAGAACAGAAATGCCCCCAAATAACCCCAAACGACCCACCTAGTCTGGTTTAAACCGAAGATGATCATATGTCGAAATAGGTATCGATTAGTAGGTCCCAACCCTCAACATCGCATCCACACATCTAATATGAGATAAGGACAATTTTTAGAAAATCCCAAACCCAAAAAAGTACAGAAATGCCCCAAAATAACCCCAAACGACCCTCCTGGTCTGGTTCAGACAAAAAATGAACATATGTCGAAATATGTATCGATTCGACGGTCACAACCGTCAACATCGCATCCACACGTCTAATAAGAGATAAGGACACTTTTTTGAAAATACCAAACCCAAAAACGTACCGAAATACCCCCAAATAACCCCGAATAACCCACCCGGTCTGGTTTAAACCGAAATGAACATATGTCGAAATAGGTATCGATTCGAAGGTCATGACCCTTAACATAGCATCCACACGTCTAATAAGAGATGAGGACACTTTTTAGAGAATCCCAAACCCAAAAAAGTACAGAAATGCCCCCAAATAACTCCAAACCACCCACCCGGTCTAGTTTAAACCCAAAATGAACGTATGCCAAAATAGGTATTGATTCGAAGGTCACGACCCTCAACATCACAATCACACATCTAATAAGAGATAAGGACACTTTTTAGAGAATATCAAACCCAAAAAAGTACAAAAATGCCCCCAAATAACCCCAAACCACCCACCGGTATAGTTTAAACAAAAAATGAACATATGTCGAAATAGGTATTGATTCGAAGGTCACGACCCTCAACATTCCATCCACACATCTAATAAGAGATAAGGATACTTGTTAGAAAATCCCAAGCCCAAAAAAGTATAGAAATGCCTCCAAATAACCCCAAACGACCCACCCGGTCTGGTTTAAATATAAAATGAACATATGCCAAAATAGGTATCGATTCGAAGGTCACGCTCCTCAACATCACATCCACACGTCTAATTAGAGATATGGACACTTTTTAGAAAATACCAATCCCAAAAAAGTACACAAAATGCCCCCAATAAACCCCAAACGACTCACCTGGTTTGGTATAAACAGAAAATGAATATCTGCCGAAATAGGTATCGATTCGAAGGTCACGATCCTCAACATTGCATCCACATGTTTAATAAGAGATAAGGACATTTTTTAGAAAATACCAAACCCAAAAAGGTACAGAAATGCCCACAAATAACACCAAACTACCCACCCGGTCTGGTTTAAATCAAAAATGAACATAAGTCGAAATAGGTATCGATTCGAAGGAAGGTGGGGGCATTAGATTGGAGGGACCTAGTAAGGGTGGGACTGATGTGGTTACCCATCACCTTAGATGAATTGCATCTCTTGGAACGTGGGGGGTATGAATGCCCCTACAAAGAGATGTGGGATTAAAAATGTGATTATGGACAATAATGCTAAATTAGCCATTCTTCTTGAGACTAAGGTGAAAGCGGAGAATTATGCTGCTACCTTTGACCCTTTCCTTTCAAACTGAAAGTATTTACATAATGGTGAGGTAGATTCTACTGTTTGCATTTGGTTGGGCTGGGATGCCACAGTTTTTAAAGTTGAGGAAATTCAGAAATCCACTCAATTTATTCATGCTAAAGTGACTACTTTGGGGACCTCTCTTAATTTTCTGTGCACGGCTGTTTATGCTTCGAATTTGATGGAAGAAAGGAGGGAGCTTTGGAGGGATGTTATTACTCTTGCTAGTAATATCTCCATTCCTTGGGTTGCTCTAGGGGATTTTAATGTTGTTCGTCAGCAAAGTGAAAAGCTTAGAGGGGATCCAGTCCGTCAAGAGGCTGTTGACGATTTTAACTCTTTCATCTTTGACACTGATCTTATTGATTTAAAGTGGAAGGGAGAACTCTTTACTTGGAATAATAGGCAGGGGCAGGGGGTAGCTCTCGGGTCTGTTGTAAATTGGATAGGGCCTTGGTTAACTTAAATTGGATGGATGCGCTCAGGTCTTTCGAAGCCACTTTCCTTCCCCCGGGGTTGTCGGATCATTCTCCAGCAGTGGTTTTGATCCTTGATGGGGTAAACTTTGGCCCAAAACCTTTTCGGTTCTTTGAGGCTTGGATTGGAAGAGGGGGGTTCGATGAAGTGGTGATTAAAGGTTGGGACTGTCTAGTAAATATGAAGCTCAATCCTATTCTTAGGTTTGCGGCTCGCCTAAAAAATGTCAAGGCTGAACTCAAGAAGTGGAATAAAGATAGCGTTGGAGATGTTTTTCTTGCAGTCAAGAATGCTACATCGGAGTTGACTCACATTCAAGTTAGCCTTGTTGCCCACCCAAATGTTAGTTATCTTAGAGTCAAAAGCCAAAAAGAAGTTATGGGAAGCTCTTAGCACTGAAGAAAAATTCCTTAAGGAGAAATCAAGAGTCAAGAATATTCAATTAGGGGATGGAAATAATAGCTTCTTCCACAAGTCCATGGTGTGTAGGCAAAATAGGAATCACATTTTGGAGGTGCACAATGAAAGAAATGAGGTTATCAAGGAACCCAATCTTATCAAAATGGGGGCAGTTTCCTTTTACATGAACCTGTTTGGAGCAAATGCAGATGACACTGGGTTTTTCCCTGAGTCTATTCCTTTGCAACACGGCCTGAATCTTGCATAGCAAAACAATCTTATTGGACGGATTTCTAATAAGGAAATTAGAGAGGTGGTGTTTGCTATGAAGAATTCCAAAGCTCCAGGGCCGGATGGGTTTGGGGCAGCTTTCTTTAAGCACTCTTGGGAGGTTATTGGAGAGGATCTCACGCTGGCCTTTAAATGGTTTTTTTCAAAGTCCATTATGCCAAGCTCTATTAATGCTACATTCATCAGCCTAATCCCGAAAACCGAAGCTACTTCTTCTTTTGCGGGCTACAGCCCAATAGCTCTTTGCAACCTATTTTATAAAATCATTACAAAAATTTTATCTAATAGGCTGCAAGGAGTTGTCGGGAAAGTGGTTAGTGATACCCAATCTGCTTTTATCAAAGGGGGCTCTATTGTGGATAACATCCTTGTTTGTCATGATGTGGTTAGGGGCATTGAGCAGAAAGGGACTTCTCCTACGGCAGTGCTGAAAATTGACTTACATAAAGCCTATGACTCCCTTAGTAGAAAGTTCCTCTTTTAGATTATGGGCAGGATGGGTTTCCCAAGCAAGTTCATTCGATGGGTAAAAGCGTGTGTTGATACTCCCTGCTTCTTGATTCTTCTCAATGGAAGCCCTACAGGTTTTTAAAGGAAAGAGGGGGATAAGACAGGGAGATCCTCTCTCCCCTTACCTGTTTACCATTGCCATGGAAGGTTTTTCGGCCTTGATGAGGAAGTTGGAAACTGAA
This sequence comes from Telopea speciosissima, assembly GCF_018873765.1. Taxonomy (NCBI): domain Eukaryota; kingdom Viridiplantae; phylum Streptophyta; class Magnoliopsida; order Proteales; family Proteaceae; genus Telopea; species Telopea speciosissima. The sequence continues at coordinate 86,794 of NW_025317466.1, forward strand.
GGTCAAATCAGCCTGCTCCCAAGATGCAAAAGTTCCCATCTTTCGCACCTTATCTTCGCAGATGACTTGATGATTTTTGTGAAGGCTATCCTTGACTCTGTTTCGGCTTGTTTGGGGGCTTTGACTGATTTTCACACCTACTCTGGGTTGAAACTCAACAGAGCTAAGTCCTCTATTATTTTAGGGGGCCTTACCCAAACGGCCAGACTGCAACTTTTGGAATTAACGAATTTTGTGGAAACTAAGCTGCCCATTCGGTATCTTGGTGTTCCTCTTATCTCATGCAAGCTTTCTATGGCAGATTGCTCCTCTATTCTTGATTTGGTGAGATGAAGACTTGACGGTTGGAAAGCTCGATTCTTATCCTTTACTGGTCGGCTGCAGCTTCTTAGCTCTGTCCTCCATGGTTGCTACATTTATTGGACGGGTATATTTGCCTTACCAAGTGGAGTCAAACAGAAGCTGGAATCCATGTTCTCGAATTTCCTTTGGACAGGTCCCTCCTTGGAACGAAAGGTACACTATGTTTCTTGGGATAAAATTTGCAAACCTAAGGATGAAGGGGGTTTAGGTATCCGTAGAATTTCTGATATGAATGCTGCGGGTATCCTAAAGCAAGTTTGGTGGATTGCCTCCAAAAAGGATAGCCTTTGGGTTAGGTGGGTGTATGCCCGGTACTTAAAGAATGATTCCATTTGGACTGTGAAAATTCCTCAAAACTGGTCTTGGGTCTGGCATAAAGTGCTTAAGTATAGAGATTTGGTTGAACCCCACATCCTCCACTTTATTGGGTCTGGCCACTCTATAAGGCTCTGGCTCGATAAGTGGCATCCTCAAGGGATTTTAATCAAGAAATTTGGGGATCGTATCAGTTATGATGCGGGCTCTCATCGAATTGCTATGGTTTCGAACATTATTAGACAGGGCGCCTGGCATCCCATTTCCTATGGTTCCTTTGACCTGATTAGTGTCTGGGGTGATTTGCAACATGTTCCTATTTTGAGTGGTACGGAGGATCTTATTTTTTGGAAGAAAACCCCTAATAGCTTGTTAACCACTAAATCAGCCTGGGACACTATTAGAAGGACTTCCACTAAGGTGGGCTGGAATAAATATATTTGGTTAGCAGAGAACTTTCCTAAGCATTCTTGCACTGCATGGAGATGTCTTATGGGTGCTCTCCCAACCAAAGACCAGCTAATTAAGAGGAATATCCATGTTGGACCGAATTGCATTTTTTGTTGGGCTGGAACTGAAAGTCATGAGCATCTCTTCTTCAATTGCCCCTTTTCCAGCAGCATTTGGGGGAGAATTAGTTCCTCTTGCTCACAAGGGGGTGGGGGGCCCACCTCTCTCCAGAATGCGATTGTTTGGCTCTCAAATGTTGGCTGTGCTAATGACAAGATGGACATTATTCCCAAGTTGGCTTTTTGTGCTACTGTGCATTTTATTTGGTGGGAAAGAAACCGAAGGCTTTTTGAAAACAAGGTTAGGTCTCATGATCAGATTATTGAGGCTATTAGACTTGATGTGGCTATCAAGTGTGCTGCCTTTCCCATTTCGGTTGTCCAAAATCCCAGAAATCAGTTTCTGGCTGACGGTTGGGGGATTAGGGTGGATTGGAAGGTTATTACACAGAAAACTTGTGTGTGGTTCAGACCTCCTACTCACATGACAGCCCTTCATTGTGATGGGTCTTTGACGGCTGATAGAGCTTCTTATGGTGGGATCATTCGTGATGACACAGGGGCTGCTATTATGGCTTATGCTGGGAAGGGGGACGATAATTCTGTTCTTTGCATGGAACTTCTTGCTATCCTTAGGGGAGTCACTTTATGCATTCAAAAGGATCTCCTTCGGGTTTCTATTAGATCTGATTCCAAACCTGCAGTGGATATTTTGAATGGGATAGTGAGCTGTCCTTGGAGCTTGCAGGCCTTAAAGGTCCGGATCACATCTCTAATGGAGCAATTGCAACGTAAGGAGATTAGACATGTTTGGAGGGAGCTCAACCAACCACAGATTTCGTTGCAGCCATTGACACTGGGGATGGGGAATCTTTTTTCTACCCCCCGGATTTTCCCCTGGACTTAGTTGAGTTGATCAAGAATGACTCAGACCGTCAGACCTACTTTAGGACCCCTTCTCATTGAGTAGTAGGCCCCCTGTTGTTTGGGGCTGTTTCACCGAGGGCTTGTCCTTGGGTTCGCTCTGGAACTCTCCTTCCCCTCTTAGGCCTGTCTAAGGGGAGGGGGCAAGGGCTGCCATTTTATGTATTTTATTTCATCTTTTTTCTGTCTCAATACAATCATACTTACCTATAAAAAAAAAAGGTATCGATTCGAAGGTCAACCCACAACATCGCATCCAAACGTCTAATAAGATATAAGGACACTTTTTAGAAAATCCCAACCCCAAAAAAGTACAGAAATACCCCCAATATCCTCAAACCACCCACCCGATTTGGTTTAAACCAAAAATGAATGTATGCCGAAATAGGTATGGATTCGAAGGTCATGACCCTCCACATCGCATCCACATGTCTAATAAGAGAAAAGGTCACTTTTTAGAAAATACCAAACCCAAAAAAGTACAAAAATGCCCTCAAATAATCCTAAACGACCCACCCGGTCCGGTTTAAACTGAAAATGAACATATGTCGAAATAGGTATCGATTTGAAGGTCACGACTCTCAACATCCCATCCACACATCTAATATGAGATAAGGACACTTTTTAGAAAATACCAAACCCAAAAAAGTACAGAAATGCCACTAAATAACCCAAACAACCCACCCGATTTGGTTCAGACCGAAAATGAACATATGTCGAAATAGGCATCGATTCGAAGGTCATGACCCTCAACATCGCATCCACACGTCTAATAAGAGATAAGGAGACTTTTTAGAAAATACCAAAGCCGGAAAAGTACCGAAATGCCCCCAATAACCCCAAATGACCCACCCGGTATGGTTTAAACCAAAAATCAACATATGTCGAAATAGGTATCGATTCGAAGGTCAGGACCTTGAACATCGCATCGACATGTCTAATAAGAGAAAATGACACTTTTTAGAGAATCCCAAACCCTAAATAGTACAGAAATGCCCCCAAATAACCCCAAACGACCCCACCGGTCTGATTTAAAGTGAAAATGAACATATGCTAAAATAGGTATCTTTTCGAAGGTCACGACTCTCAACATCGCATGCACACGTCCAATAAGAGATAAGGACACTTTTTAGAAAATACCAAACGCTAAAAAGTATAGAAATGCCCCCAAACAACCACAAACGACCCACCCGGTCTGGTTTAAATCGAAAATAAACATATGTCAAAATAGGTATCGATTCAAAGGTCACGACACTCAACATCGCATCCACACATCTAATAAGAGATAATGACACCTTTTAGAAAATCCCAAGCCCAAAAAAGTATAGAAATGCCCCCAAAGAACCCCAAATGGCCCACCCGGTCTCGTTTAAACCGAAAATGAACATATGTCAAAATAAGTATCGATTCGGAGGTCACGACCCTCAACATCGCATCCACATGTCTAATAAGAGATAAGGACACTTTTTAGAACATACCAAACCCAAAAAAGTACAGAAAGGCCCCCAAATAACCCTAAACGACCCACCAGGTCTGGTTTAAATCGAAAATGAACATATGTCAAAATAGGTATCGATTCGAAGGTCATGACCCCCAACATCGCATCCACATGTCTAATAAGAGATAAGGATACTTTTTAGTTAATCCCAAGCCCAAATACAAAAATGCCCCAAAATAACCCCGAACGACCCACCTGGTCTGGTTTAAAATGAAAATGAACATATGTCAAAATAGGTATTGATTTGAAGATCACGACCCTCAAATTCGAATCCACACGTCTAATAAGAGATCAGGACACTTTTTAGAGAATCCCAAACCCAAAAAAGTACAGAAATGTCCCCATATAACCCAACACGACCCACCCGGTCTAGTTTAAACTGAAAATTAGCATATGCCAAAATATGTAACGATTCGAAGGTCACGACCCTCAACATCGTATCCACATGTCTAATATGAGATAAGGACACTTTTCAGAAAATCCCAAGCCAAAAAACTACAGAAATGCCAACAAATTACCCCAAACGACCCACCCGATCTGGTTTAAAGTGAAAATGAACGTATGCCAAAATAGGTACCGATTCGAAGGACACAACCCTCAACATCACATCCACACGTCTAGTAAGAGATAAGGACACTTTTTAGAAAATACCAAACCCAAAAAAGTATAGAAATGCCCTCAAATAACCCCAAATGACCCACCCGGTCTGGTTTAAACTAAAAATGAGCATATGACGAAATAGGTATCGATTCGAAGGTCACGACCCTCAACATCGGATCCACAAGTCCAATGACAGGTAAGGAGACTTTTTAGAAAAGACCAAACGCAAAAAAGTACCAAAATGCCCCTAAATAACCCCAAATGACCCACCCGGTCTGGTTTAAACCAAAAATTAACACAAGTCGAAATAGGTATTGATTCGAAGGTCACGACCCAAAACATCACATCCACACGTCTAATAAGGGATAAGGACACTTTTTAGTGAATCCCAAACCCAAAAAAGTACAGAAATGCCCCCAAATAACCCCAAATGACCCACCCGATCTGGTTTAAAGTGAAAATGAACATATGCCAAAATAGGTATCTATTCGAAGGTCACGACCCTCAACATCGCATCCACACGTCCAATAGGAGATAAGGACACTTTTTAGAAAATACCAAACCCAAAAAAGAACAGAAATGCCCCCAAATAACCCCAAACGACCCACCCGGTCTGGTTTAAACCGAAATTGAACATATATCGAAATAGGTATTGATTCGGAGGTCACGTCCCTCAATATCGCATCCACAAGTCTAATAAGAGATAATGAAACTTTTTAGAACTTACCAAACCCAAAA